>NC_138202.1:155744418-155871918 GCF_964194415.1 Vipera berus | reverse complement strand
CATACAAGTCTAGTCACAAGACTACATTTGTATACATTATAAACAAGTTGCTGTTACAGATAGAAGAACAGATTGTGCACTGTTACCCCATCACTATGATAGTCTATCTTGTTTCCCCATCCTCATGCCTTCCAGATGTGTTTGGACTACTTTAAATTGGGCAAGGGAGTTGTAGAGGCTACACACATCACAAACACAAGTAAGACATAGTCATTTTGCACCTAACACAAATTTGAAATTAGTTTTTTGGATGAAAACCAGAACTGTTAATTATTTTACTTATATGTATATTGTGTTTGCACATACATTAGCAAAGACTTTACTCTTTTCAATACAGGAACACCACGTAAATCTGAGATACTCAATGAAGATTTTTTTTAGAAAAAAATCAAATTACAGTTTTTAAAAGTTTATAACTGAAAAAGGCATGTCATAAAGTTTTTGCTTGCTTTTGTTTAATTTTTTTTATTCCATATAATTAACTATTATTAATTAGAGCAGGGATGTCAAACTCACAATGTCATGTGATGTGTCGTGACGTATCATGACTTTTTTCCCATTGCTGGCAATGGGGTGGGTGCAGTTTCGCTATGATGCATCCGGCCCGCGGGCTGGCAGTGTGACACCCCTGAATTAGAGCATCAACAGAAATTGCTGGATTTTCTTCAGTCAGCAAAGCAAAACTGCGAAATATTGGGCATGGAATACCAATTTCTACCAAGAGTAAAAAAATCTCTGTTCTGTGTCTGTTGACAACTTTCTATGTGTGTGGTCGGTTTATTGGATTGTGGCTCTTAGTCTGAAAATGTCTTTTGCAACAAATAGAAAATTAACTATGATATGAATGAAAATATCATAAGGGGTTGTTGTTGTTTTTCTTACCAGACAACTTTTACTTCTTGGAAGGTGCAAAGGATGCCTTGCTCTGTGGTAATAGTTCGGATGCTGGGTAAGTATAGTTTAAAAGAGAAATGTAATAGTAGTAATCTAACTAAATCGGCTAGTGGTCCATCAACAACTTTGCATTGAATGCTAACATATTTGAGCAGAAGTTATAAGATGCTTGGGGATGCTTTCAGGTATAATGGGACATTATACAGAAAGCTGTAGCCTAAGGGAAGAAATGGGAGAAATCTAATATTTCCTCTTTGCTTTATAACATGGAAAGAATATTCAAGCCACAGAAATACTTTGTTTTGCAGACCCAGTTTAGTGTAAAGCACTAAATAAAAGTTTGGTTTAGTACAAAGACCGGGTTTCTTTAATTGGATAACAAAATATAATCGTTCTTGAAAGTCATGATAAGTTAATGGGAACTTTTTCACATACTTATAAAACTATATTAATTGAGAAGGTAGAGCTAGAAACCATCTGTTTTCTTTAAGAAGAAAAGTAGGAGGAAAAGGAGCAAAAAATGGAAAATCCATCAAAAGGGGACTGAAACTCAGAAATTCACTCTGATGGGACTCAGTGTGACGAACTCTTAAGTAATAAGGTAAAGGTAAAGGTTCCCCCGCACATGTGTGCTAGTCGTTTCCGACTCTAGGGGCCGGTGCTCATCTCCGTTTCAAAGCCGAAGAGCCAGCGCTTGTCCAAGGACGTCTCCGTGGTCATGTGGCCGGCATGACTAGACGCCAAAGGCGCACGGAATGCTGTTACCTTCCCACCGGAGTGGTCCCTATTTTTCTACTTGCATTTTTACGTGCTTTCGAACTGCTAGGTTGGCAGAAGCTGGGACGAGTAACAGGCTGTTACTCGGGATTCGACCCGCCAAACTGCCGACCATCTGATCAACAAGCTCAGCGTCCTAACCCACTGAGCCACCGCGTCCCTTATTCTTAAGTAATACATGACCTTAAATTTCTGAGGCTAGTCTGATTCTGATTCATGTCAACCTTGAATATGTACCTAGTTTTTGTAATCCACAGGATCTTCAAATCTTTATAAATCCACATAGTATTTTGATTTTTAATGTACCTGATATATTGCTATATGTTCAATTACTATTTTAGTCTAAAACAAGCATTTTAAAGTGCATTTGAAGTTTCTGGTCTGATTGATGCATTTGATTTGATACATGAAGAAGTATGAAATTTCAGAGGTAATTTCTCATATTAATCCGGGATATGGGATTAGTTTGGAATTCATCAGAATTTTCAAAGACGGAATTCTTCAAGAATATTTAAATAAGCTACTATAAAGTTTTTATTCTCAACTGTTCCATACAGTTTGTGTTATTATACATCTCAGTATTTCTAGGTACAAAATGCAGTTATTCCTTTACTTTTGCTTTGAGGCATATTCCATATGCTTAATAGAAAGTGTAAACACATTCATTTCATCATCTTGTTTTATAGGCAGTGTCCAGAAGGATACACGTGTGTACCAATAGGTAGAAATCCAGACTATGGCTATACAAGCTTTGATTCCTTTAGCTGGGCTTTCTTGTCACTCTTTCGGCTGATGACTCAGGATGCCTGGGAAAACCTTTATCAACAGGTGAGAAAAGTAATACTTTTAATTGTGAGACAGGACCAAAAATTGTTTATGAAAGTGACTGAACAGAAAAATAAACCACCCTGTCATATTGAATATGTCTTGGATGAGGAAATGCTATGAGTCATTTGTTAGAGAAACAGCTAAACTTCACATGTAGCATTGAAAAGCCTGCTATCATTTAATGCAGCTTCCCAGTTTCATTATACCCATTTTTGAACAATGGTGATAGAGCTGAATAGAATGTGTATAACATTCAGGAAAGATTTTTATATTGTTGAATAATAGCTCCAAGACAAAAACCTTGTTTGTTCATTCCGTGTATTTTAAGAGACAACATCAACAGAAGATATAAGAGATATAAGATATAAGAGATACACACGTACTTTTAACATTTACTCTTTTACTAACCTAGTAGTTCCTACTTGGTTTCCCAGACTTTGCGGGCTGCTGGCAAAGGGTACATGTTCTTTTTCGTCGTGGTGATTTTCCTGGGCTCTTTCTACCTGATCAACCTGATCTTGGCAGTCGTAGCTATGGCTTATGATGAGCAGAATCAAGCTACTATGGATGAAGATCGGCGAAAGGAGACTGAGTATCAGCAAATGCTTGAGCATCTGAAAAGGCAACAAGAGGAAGCTCAGGTACTGGATATTCAAGAAATATTAAAAGAAAAGTAAATATAGATAAGTAGGAAATGCACATTTTTTTTCCTTTTAGAAGGACTTTTGTGAGACTCCCATGCAGCACTGCTTTTAATCTCAAGAGTGTTCAAGAAATCTGTTGAATTTTTGAGGTATGTGTTTGTGAACTAGTGCTGGATATGATACGTTTTATAAAAACAGATTTCTATCTGGGCTCATTATGTCTTTCCTTTATCAACCATATAGAAAGCATATGAATCATATGTCATCTGTCATCTGTCAAATAACAGTTGTAGTACAGATGCAACAGCAACAAGGATGTCAGGAAATTAAGGGTATTAGATAGTATTATTACCCTTCATAAGGACGGGATTGGGTTTCAGAGCTTTAGAGCCAGATGGGTGCTCATGATGATGGAAAGAACGCTATTACGATATTATATACAGAGTAAGGTAAAGGTAAAGGTTCCCCCTCACATGCATGCTAGTCGTTTCTAGGGGCCGATGCTCATCTCTGTTTCAAAGCCGAAGAGCCAACGCTTATATGAGGATGGTCGTGTGGCTGGCATGACTAGACGCCAAAGGCGCATGGAACACTGTTACCTTCCCACCGTAGTGGTCCCTATTTTTCTACTTGCATTTTTATGTGCTTCCGAACTGCTAGGTTGGCAGAAGCTGGGATGAGTAACAGGCGCTCACTCTGCTATGCGGCACTTGGGATTCGACCCGCCAAACTGCCGATCTTCTGATTGACAAGCTCAGCGTCCTAACCCACTGAGCCACCGCATCCCACATATACAGAGTAGAAAATACAATACCTTGGCTTATTTAATGATAAACCTAAAGTTAACACACAACACACAGGCTAGATTCTAAATCTCATTATTACATATCAGCTAAATATTTACAGGTAGTCAACTTACAACCACAATTGAGCCCAAAATTTCTGTTGCTAAGTGAGACATTTGTTAAGTGAGTTTGGCTCCATTTTATGACTTTCCTAACCTTGTTAAGTGAATCACAGCAGGTGTTAAGTTAGTAACATGGTTGTTAAGTGAACCTAGCTTCCCTGTTGACTTTGCTTGTCAGAAAGTTGCAAAAGGGGATCACATCACTGCAGGACACTGCAGCTGTCTTAAATATGAGTCAGCTGCCAAGTGTTTGAATTTTGATCACATACTATGGGAATACTGTAATGGATGTAAGTTACTCTTTTCACTGCTGTTGTATCTTTGAACAGTCACTAGATGAACTGTTGTAAGTCAAAGACTACCTGTATATCAGGCATTCCTAACATACTGATAAATTTCAAGAGGTTCATGAACTTCAACAGGGAAAAATTGTAATTTTATTTTAATTGAAACTTAGCCTGTGTTGGTTAAGTGGCTTAATAATGAAGCACATATATTGTATTTCATATTTTTTTAAATATTTTGGTACGTAGTTGAGTTTATACATTTCCTTTGTAATGTAGTATCTATTTTATGTATTTGGCTTTATGCATTTAAAGGCATTTTTCTAAGGAAGTATCCATAGGTGTCACAAGACTCTCAAAGGGATCCATGAAAGAAAAAAGATTAAGAGCCCCTGTTTTGGTGGGTGTTCATTTGCTAGCCTTTTGATACGTGCATGTCTCTTTTTGCCCACTTGTATTCTACAAGCTGTGTTCTTTTGGAGTAATAAGCACCGTACTAAATAATTACATTGTGTGAAGAGTACTTACATAGTTGATCCCTTCATATGATAGGCACTGGCAGCAGCAGCAGCTTATAAAGACTTCAGGGATGATGGTGCACTTGGAAGACTTTCAGAAACATCTTCAGAATTATCAAGCTCCAAAAGTGCTAAAGAAAGAAGAAACCGAAGGAAAAAAAGACGACAAAGAGAATTGTCTGTTGGAGAACCCGGAGGCAATGGCAAAATGTTTCCAAAATCAGAATCAGATAGCAGCATCAGAAAGAAAGGATTTCGATTTTCCTTGGAAGGAAATAGACTCACATATGAAAGTAGGGTCATTTCTCCATACCAGGTTAGATATATTTGAATTGTTGAATTTGTATTTTATTGAATTTATATATCACCCTTTCCCATAGGACTCAGGGCGGTTTACAGGGCATATAAAACATCAATACAAAAATTAAGAGCAATTAAAAAGATTAAACTGAATCCCTGAAAAAATATAAAACATATAAAACCCCAGTTAAAACCCCAATTAAAACTCAGCCTGGGCCGGAAAGCTCGAAGAGCCAGGTCTTCAGGTCTCAGCGAAATGATCGAAGGTCGGGGGCAGTCCTAAGCTCCACGGGCAGCTGGTTCCAAAGGGCAGGCGCACCCACTGAGAAGGCCCTCCCCCTGGGTGTCATCCGCCGGCATTCTTTTACCGGCGGCACCCTGAGAAGGCCCTCCCTGTGGGAGCGCACAGGACGAAGGGAACTTGATGCCAGCAGCAGGTGTTCCCTCAGATATCCTGGACCCAAGCCATTTAGGACTTTATAGGTCATCACCAGCACCTTGAATCTCACCCGGAGGGCAACCGGAAGCCAATGCAGCTCGCAGAGCAGAGGTGTTACATGGGAGTAACGGGAAACCCCCATCACAACTCGCACAGCTGCATTTTGCACCAGCTGAAGCCTCCGAGTGGTCCTCAAGGGCAGCCCCATGTAGAGAGTATTGCAGTAGTTTAAATGGGGGGTCACGAGCGGTGTGGTATATCTATCCAAATTGTTGCAGATGAGGGCCTGAATCATACTTTATGGCCCTCATGTAAGGAAAGTCGTATATAAACAGATTATCTCCTTCTGGGCTTCAGGTTCTTGTCATTACTTGCAGTAACTTGAGGAACTTAAAACATTAGTATCTTTTTGTTATTGGAAAGCCAAACAGAAAATAAGTGGAGGTAATAGTATGAAATTTGGGGAAAGAGGAATAGGATTTTTCTAACAAAGACAGTAGAGCAGCGGTCCCCAACCCTTTTGGCACCAGGGACCAGTTTCATGGAAGACAATTTTTCCATGGACCGTGGAGGGGGTGTGTGGTTTCACACACTACCTAGATCCTGCAAATACGCAAATGAAGCTTCACTCGCTTGTGCAGCCTGTTTCCTAAAAAGCCATGGACCTCCTCAGGGGTTGGGGACGCCTGCAGTAGGTCTTTGTTGATATATTGGAAAGACAGAATGGTGCTATATCTCTGATAGCCAAATGACCTATTTAAATGTACTGTATGGACATTTTCATGACTTATTAATAAGAACTTGGTAGCAGAAGGATTCTACCAGTGAAAGATTATAATCTCAATGGAACCACTAATTATAATTGAATTTCCCTTTAATGTGTAGAGCTTTATTAATAGCCCTTTGATGCAGTAAATTTTATATGTTTGGAAGTACCTTTTAGCATTTATTGAAATTTGGGGCGGTGGGGGAGAACAGTGCCCAAGGACCTCACTCTTGATATGTATCAAGCTATTTGACCATGTTGATCTTGATTACTTCTTAAACATTCTTTTAATTTTTAAAAAAACAGAACAGCTCTCATATTTCAGGAACACTATTAACCATGTTCCTAAGAAAGTGTACAAGCCTCATAGAGCCATATAGTTATTTCTAGAAAATGAAAATAGTGATTGTTTCACAGTAGTGGTTGTCTGGAAGTATGGCTATCTTTCCCAAATAAGAGATAAGTTGAGATTATAGACAGTATCCTTGGAGGCAAGAGGAGGTGGTAGAAAACAATATTTGAGTTTCTTTCTCATGTTTTCTACTTTGCCAAGACTTGAGTAACCTTTTTGTAATGACTTGTGGTTCTTCTTCCCTATTTCTGAGTCAAACCTACATTCCTTTATCCCAGCGGTCTTCAACCTTTCCAGCTTTGAAGACAAGTGGGAGGGGATGGTTCCGGTTGAGCATGCAAGTAGCTCCATTTGCAGAAGCAGCAGGCATGCGTACCCACCACTCGCACAAATGGAGCTGCGTGCATGCTCTTGCCCACCCACTGTGCACGCATGTGGAGCTATGTGCGCATCACTCTCACCCACCACCTCCACAGCCCAGTCTTGAACAGGCCATGTCCTAGTAGTGGGCTGCAGCCTGGGGGTTGGGGGGGGACCCTGCTTTATCTCCTAGGAGGCACGTCTGACCCCCATGAAATCAATTTAGAAGTTTGATCATGTCATACTTCCTAAGATCAACTGTACGTTTCCTCTCAGACTTATTGCCTAGCTTGCTAGCTTGGATTTGTGTATGATTTTCACTTGATGGTTCAATTTCTGTCTCCTTAGTCAATGCTGTTTCCCACAAGGCGCAATAGCAGGGCCAGCTTTTCCAGCTTCAAAGGTCCAACTACCGAAGGAGGCTCAGATGCTGATAGTGAGCACAGCACCTTTGAAGAAAATGGAAGCCGGAATGGTTCCTATTTTATTGTACGCAGACATAGTGACCGACGCAGCAGTAACATCAGTCAGACCATGTTTCCAGTGAACGGGAAGATGCAGAGCAGTGTGGACTGCAATGGGGTGGTTTCCTTGGTAGGAGGACCACCTGTGCTCCTGTCGCCTACTGGACAGCTTCTCCCAGAGGTGATAATAGATAAAGCAACTACCGATGACAGTGTAAGGAAGATTTAAGTAGCTTAGGCATGATAGGCCTCCAGAATGGAATCCAAATCGTGAATGCCTCTGCATCTTGGAAATGCTTTTTCAGTATTGCCTCTTTCCAGGCTTTAAAACTGAGCTACACAAAAATAAATGGCCTGACTTCGGCTGCATGTATTTGCAAACACATACACACAATGTGATTTAAAGGAAAATAAGATTAAACTAGCAAAATTAAATTCAAAAGTATTGACACATTTACATTTAATTTATGCTTAGCAAATACCTTCTCCTCCTCCTCTGTTCCTTTTGCTTTGCTCCTGCTCATCCTTGCCTAAAAGATCCATTGTGTACCTTGTTTCTAGAGATGCCCACGTGGACCTGAGAGCCCTCTCCAAAAACAGCTGTTAATGTGATTCTTAATGTGCAAAAAGGGTGAAATTCCACTAACTTTATCTGTTAGAAGTAAACTTTCCTTGATCTTACCTCTTTATCCTGGTTTCCTACTTTTGGGAACGCAACCCTTGCCACACAGTGTGGTAAGAGCTGTGGGGACAAAGTGGCTAGAATGCTAGAATCTGTTACAGGCTAACTCTGCCCACTGTCTATAGTTTGATCCTAACAGGCTCAAGGTTTACTCATCCATCCTTTTGAGGTGGGTTGTTGAGGGCAATATGCTGACCCTGTAAATCACTCACGAGAGTGCTGTAAAGCACTATGGGGTGATATGTAAGTAAGTCTAAGTGTTATTTCTAGTGCTCTTGCTACTCAGTCCCCCAAACTGTGCACCCCTACTTACTCTCTTCCATTGCCACACCTGTTCCTATCTCTTTTTAATTCTCCCACGGGTGTCTGTCTCATTACCTTTCCTTAACAAGAAGGCACTTCTATCACAATAGAAGGTGAAGTATTCCATGCTCTGGCTACAAGGCCAGCATTCTCCCATGTTCTGTGGCACTACAGCCTAGTAAGTCCACTTCCTGAGGCAGCAGGCCTCCTAGGAACCAGCTTTGCAAAAAAGGCACAAAGGAAGGCAATAAATCTTGCCTACACTGAGCCTGTATACTGGAATGTCTGTGGGTTGTGGTGGTTTTTTTTGTCTGTTTATAGACATAAAACTTGTGTGGAGCTGCAAAAATTTACACTTAGGTAATGTGATTGGATGGAGACTATTGTGGGCAGAATGGAGGGTGAAATCTTACTATCCTGCCATCCATGCTAGGATCAGGACCTTCATTTGTTCTCTGTGAAAGAACCATTTTGTATTCAAGGATATGTTCTAAGATTAACATTCCCCTCATTAACAAGCCAAGCTTTTCTTCACTATATGGTCCTTCAACTGTATTAAAAACTCACTTCCCGATTTTAAAAAGGGATGCAATCACATATACCCCCATATTATGCTTGCAGCTCCATATAGTATCTTCCCTCTTTCTGGTTGGCATGCTGAAGCTCAGTGAAGTCATGTTTTTATTGCTAGGCTGATTTAGTGGCAAAAGAGCATGTAACAAGGTGTACCTGGTATAAATTTGTTATTAATTTTTTAAACAATTGTCCAGAATGGATTGCAGGCCTGGAGGAGCACTGGCACAAAAACATAAAGCTGTTTCCTAAAATGACTTCTGTTGCATGACCTAATTTTTCTTTCTGGACCCCCATGTGAAAGGTGTCCAGTTATCTAAGCATAAAACTAATTCTTCTAATCTGTAGCATGAATTTTCATGCTTAAATGAATATTCACGATCGTTTCAATTAATGTTGCAGTTCCACAGAAAATACGACTCATATTCACCAGTACATAGAAGACAATGGGACTAAGTTAATGGGATAGTAGTGACATAGCGTTGAGTGAGGCCACCATTTTCTGGAGATTTTTTTCCCCCTTATTGGGCAGTATTTTAACTTTTTTCACTTTCTTTTTTTAATATTTGTGTACAGTATGTGCCACCAGCACCCCATGTATTTCTAGAGACCTAAACCTACATTACATTATACTTTTTGTATATACTCCATTTCAAAATAGCAGGAAACTATGCCAAACAGATTCTACTTGCACAAAAAAGGATCCGCAAAACTAAATTTATAAATGTGCCGCCTGAGGCTATAGATTGACTCCTGCTAGAGTCTGGGTCAAGAACCTAATCCGTAATCCTGATCCAAGTGCGATTTGGGGAAACCTGAAATGTAGTTTCAATTATTATAGACGAGAACTTCAAACTAACATAGAAGATTTGCATGAGAGCCCTCAAGAGCTCCTGAGATGCAAGATGGCCTGTTGTAGAGGTGCAGGGTTAGTAGGTTACATGTACAAGCATAAAATTCAGTCTACTGTTGAAGTATGTTTAAGCTGAAGAAATATGGAAAGATTCAGGTGCATGTGCAGTAGCATGAAATTCTTGAAGTTATTTGTGGGGTTATATTTCTAGTATACTGTATATCTCTATAATCATCATGATAATTTAGTCTTCTTACTTCACCGTAGAGTAATGCTTCTGAGATGGAAAGCAAAAAGAGACGGTCCAGTTCTTTTCAGATATCGATGGATTTGCTAGAAGACCCCACCGTAAGGCAAAGAGCAATGAGCATAGCAAGCATTATCACAAACACGATGGAAGGTAGGTCTCTGCATATAGTTGTGTGCCTAATATAGGAAGTTTGCTATGAAACTTTTGATTTACTTCTCTGTTATGTATATGGAAAGATTTAAAAAGCTAATAAGATGCTAATCAAGGGGGAAAACTGCTTAATTAGGCTTTGCAGAGATTTGGACTCAGTCAGTTAGAAAATATAATTCAGGATGTGCATAGCACCTATAAAACTTTAAAACACTCTCCCTTTTCTTGGAGAGTGGGTCTTTGTGGTTCTGCTGATGTGCCATCATTGGAAAAGGTGTATCTGGCTTTAGGTGTTCCTAGCTGGTGCGACAGATTTAGGTGGAAGTAATTAAGAAATGAAAATGGAATGATGGTAGTACTGGTGGATGGTAGAGAAACACATTCATTGCTTCATGTCTGCATAATCACAGGAAAAATGCTGATTTGGACCATTCAAGATCTAATGTGTCGAACAATTCCCTTGGGCAGGCCTACAATCTCATGTTTCTTAAGGTAGCATTTTTTTTCTTAATAGTATATTTTATCATTTAAACTTTATTTATTTATTTATAATATGCTACCCACAAATAAAGTAACTCTGGGCAGCTTACAAAATAATAAGCAGTTAAAATTGGTAATGTCAAGTGCCAGGGAAATCAGGAGATTCAGGCAGTTCAAATGAGTATAAAAAATTATTAGAAGCTTAAGCCCTCTACAAGAATCTGGCCTACTAACAGTCAAGGGAAATTGGAGTTAAGAAAGGCATTCAAGGTGGGCTGGACTTAGATCTCTTATGGGCTTGCAGGGACTCATGAATGATGAAGCGTTTGACCCCTCTCTCCGGATCAACCTGGTCATCTACAGGTAATATTTAAATAAAAACTAAAACCAAGAAGATGGATAGTATGGAAGTGAAGTCCTCTCTCTTACATCTGCCTATTAAAAAAATTAGTATACCAGATGTATTTTTAGAAAAGGATTTTTTCAAGTACTAGAATAAACCGTGACAGCCTTAATTAACACCTAATTTTGATTTAGGTGTCTTGTTATAGTAAGAAAGAAACAGAGGGTGGAACAAATTCTACACACTTTTTTGAATTGAAGTTACATTTAGATCAATGGGCTCTCAGAGAAGAGCCCTACCTCATTATTGTCTTATATGGCTGCAGCTGAGCAATGGGGTGCAGGTCATAGAGTCCCCATTTGGGACAGGATTGTTCCATCATTTTTCCAGTCATCATACTCAAGATGATACAGGATATTTTTTATACAGTTTTGGGTTGTGCCTGTTCCTGTTGAAAAAGGCTCTACTCACAAGTCACTGACAGAAAAGTCATGCCCTGGTCTTCTCCTGGGTGGACTACTGTAATGAGTTCTACATGGGGCTGCTGTTGAAGAGTATCTGAAAACTTCAACTGGTGTAAAATATGGTGGCTTAGGCAGTTATGTGTGCCCCTAGGATGGCACATGTCACATCTTTGCTCTCCAAGCTTCATTGGCACCAGTTTGCTTCCAGATCCAATTCAAGATATTGATTTTGACCTTTAAAGCTCTTCATGGCATGGGGCCAGCTTATTTGAAAGACCACCTCCAACCAGTTACATCTGCCCTCTGTGAAAAGAGTTTTATTTGGTGTGACCCAGGAGGTAGGTAGCCTTTTCCACTGTGGTGCCCGTTCTGTGGACCACCATCCCTACCCCCACACCTTCAAGGTTAGATTGTCCCCATCCTTGATATCCTTCCAGATGTGCCTCAAAACATGGCTGCTTAAGGACCTCAAGGAAAAGATGGCTGCATTGTTTTAACAGCATTTTTTCTTTATTTAATAAATAATATTGCTTGATGTATTTTTAATTGTAATTGTTTTAATATTTTGATTGTACAGTAGTTTTTTATTGTGCACTACCTACAGTTGCTTTTCTGTGTAATGGCAGTAAATAAATAAAATATCCAGCACTTCATTCTTTGCCTTACCAACTGTTACAATATTTGTGAAATAGGTTTGCCCTTTTAAATATTTGAAATATTTGAAATGTGCTGTAACAGAAAATTAAATTAAGAAAATTCATAGAAATGAATCTGCAAATCAGATTTTTGGGAAGTTGTTTTCTGATGAGTGTAAATTATGAAATTAGTATAAGGTGTTGTTGTTTTTTCCAATTTCTTCAGAACTTGAAGAATCAAGACAGAAATGTCCACCATGCTGGTATAAGTTTGCCCATAGTTACTTGATTTGGAATTGTTCTGATAATTGGTTACAAAAAAAGAGAATTATTCGTTTAATTGTGATGGATCCATTTGTTGATCTTGGAATTACTATCTGTATTATTTTAAATACTCTGTTCATGAGCATGGAACATTATCCAATTGATGATTCCTTCAGTAGTATTCTTAAAAATGGAAATCTGGTAAGTCAAATTTATATTAAAGAATTTTATAATTCATAAACCTGCTAAACTTAAGGAAGCTTTCCAAAAATGAATCTCTCTAAACTTTTTGAAAATATAAATCTGAGTGAGACATTAGTCCCTTTTTAGCAGGAATAATCAATATAGCAAATAATATTGGTTTTTTCCATGATGATATTAAAATCCTTCCTGAGATTAAATCTGGAGTCTATTTTATGGAAATTGTGTATTTCCCATGGCCCTGTTCCTTCTTTTCAGAATTATAGTTCCAACCTTAGGACTATAGAGGGAATTTTGTTTGACTGAGAATTCTGGAATTTGAAGTCCCACAGATCTAGAAGGCTATTTTTGTATGATTGAAAGTTGTTAATTCATGTTGTTTTAAACAAACCCTTCCATGGTTCATGACCTGTCTTACACAGAACTTACCTGTGTAAGTTCTCCTGTACTTCAGCTCTTTTAAAATTATGTCCAGCCGTGTATTTCCTCAGCTGGGGCTGGAGCGCAAATGAGGTTTAAACATTTGTTTTTGTCACTGCATTTCAAGTATTGTTTCTTGAGTTGTATGCCTACAAACAACAAAATAATGCATGAAGTTTTCATGGGAATAACTGATTGCATTCTACATTTAGGTTTTCACTGGAATCTTCACTGCGGAGATGGTCCTCAAAATAATTGCCATGGATCCTTATTATTATTTCCAAGAAGGCTGGAATATTTTTGATAGCATCATTGTAACCCTCAGTTTAATGGAGCTGGGTCTTCAAGATGTGGATGGATTGTCAGTCTTAAGATCTTTCAGACTGGTAAATATCAAACCTGCAGGGGGATATTTTTTTTCAGCACAGCTGCAATATTCCTTAGGATAAAAATCCTATGTGGATTATGGACTTGGTGCATCTAACATATTGTGCAGACATCTGCAGATTAGCTCACTCAAGCAGGAAGACATATAATATCTCTGGAATTGACAGACACTATTTATCCTATCTGGAGATTGTTTTAATAGAGCAGCAGTTTTACATTAGAAAAGCCAAACTAGGATTTTCAAATCTGCCAAGATCTTCATTAGAGGTTTTGCAAACACTTGGATGGAATTTCCATGTGTATAATTATTTTCTTAGAGAGAAACGGGCTGATTTGACACATTGTCATTACATATATACTCTGCTGGGTTCTGATTAGGGGAGAATGAAAACTCCCTGTTGGGATGTGCATTTTGGAGGAAGCAACCCCTCCCCTCAAAAAATCCACTTCATCTGGAATAAGTTGAAAATACTGGAGGGATGTACAGTTCAGCAGTTTTCTCCAAAGGAAGCATTTTAGCCATGCTTACTAGAATAGAAAACCTGTGTGGAATACCTAAAGTTGAGAGAGATGGCTATTCTGTTTCCAACATTAATAGCATCTACCTACATAGGATATAACTACACAGAACATAAGTAATCTCTGTGATAGGCAAGTGTTTGGTATAGGAAGGGCAGATTAAAAGGAAGCAGAATAAGCTTTGTATTTTATTTTATTTTTAATCCCATTTATATCCCGCCCTTCTCCGAAGACTCAGGGTGGCTTACAATTTAAAGCACAAATCAATGTGCTTAGCAATAGCCTTCATTCTATGTATATGCCTGCTTATTAGAGCTTTTGCCCTCCCCCCCAAGCGGCATTATTACAAAGTCAGCTTATTGCCCCCAACAATCTGGGTCCTCATTTTACCTACCTCGGAAGGATGGAAGGCTGAGTCAACCTTGAGTCTGGTGGGACTCAAACCTGCACTAATTGCAGGCAGCTGGTGTTACTTAAGGAGGCATTAGCCCACTGCTCCACTAAGGCTCTTTCCTGGAAAGAACTCAGGATCCCTCAGGAATCAGAAATTTCTAGGCCATTCTGGAATTGCTTACAGCCTGGATTTCACAAGCATTCAGAATGGTTGGTAGCAAGCCCCTTCAAATGTAAAGCTTCTACGTTTATGGCTTTTTCCTATACACAAACGTGGAGAGGGAGGGGGGGAGAGAGAGAGGGAAAGAGAGAGCTATGTGTTTTCCTCTCACCCTTGAGACGGAAAGAAAACATACCCGTTCATTGTCCCCACAGCGTTCATAAGCTGCCTCCAAAACAAAGCTAGAAAAGTTGCTACATTCGCATGACAGGACAGTGGTTTGTGATGCTAGGGAGAAGCACAAGAGGTAAGGACCAGAAGCCAGACGGGAGAAGCAGAGAGGTTGAAACAATCCTTTCTATCTCAGATTTCCTGCTCTTATGGCCAGCAGCAGCTGAGGATAATGGAAGTAATGGCAACTTTCTGAAATTGCTACTAGAAACTTGGTAGGGTTGTTGGGACATTCTGTTGTCTCCAACAGCCAAAGCATAAATTGTGATGGAGACGGCAAACCCCATGGCCAAATGGGAGGGGCTCTACTGCAGTGGTCCTTCAAGTGACCCTGCAAGGGAGATGATGTGTTTCCCAGAGGAATCCTGATGGATCATCTTGATCTGAATTCAGCCTTGATTCAGCAGCCGGGCTGGTTGTACAATGGAGGTTCCTTGATGAGGGCATATCCTCAGCAAAAGGTTTAACATCCATTTTGATGCCGTGTGAGAAAGGTCTTGGGATGAGGCCTTTGTTTTCCCTCCAAAAATTGTGACCGGTAAAGAAAGAATATTGGATGGTTTGGTGTGTTTTTTTCTTTTTTAAAGCATTAATATGTTTTCTCGGTTTGTGCTAGCAATCAGTTGCACATCAACAATCAAAAAAGCAAGGACCCTAATGAAAACTGAAACATGAACATGTGTTAAAGAAGTCTGTGTTTTCAGAGCTGTAACTAAAGCCCGTTGTTCAGTATGTAACTTATTTAAGTAGAGCAGGGCACACTGGGGTTTTTTTCCCCCAATTTGGAATTTTTTTCTTTATTTTGAGTTTAGTTTGGTGAAATGGGGTTCACTTTTATGGTGACATAGAAGCAGAGTTCTGTATTTGTCACTTTTAAAAAATAGATTGGAGAATTTTAAGAGAGACAATAACAACAACAAAAACCCACTGCTGAAAATTGACAGCTTTGCAATCTGAGAGGGTTTGCGGTGTTATAAATAGGTATCGGAGGAGTGAAAATAATTCACAGGCTACAAGTTTACAGCTAATAGTATGTCCTGGTGCATTTTAGCCAGCCTGTACCAATTCCTCATTTATATAAATTATGTAAATTTCTCTTACATACAAATTCTTCGTTACTGTTTTCAGCTTCGAGTGTTCAAACTGGCAAAGTCTTGGCCAACTCTAAACATGCTAATAAAGATCATTGGGAACTCGGTTGGAGCTTTAGGAAACTTGACCTTGGTGCTAGCTATCATTGTCTTCATATTTGCTGTGGTTGGTATGCAGCTGTTTGGTAAAAACTATGACAGTTGTAAATGCAAAATTTCAGAAGACTGCACACTCCCACGCTGGCACATGAATGACTTTTTCCACTCATTCTTGATCGTGTTCCGAGTTCTTTGTGGAGAATGGATAGAAACCATGTGGGACTGTATGGAGGTTGCAGGTCAAGCCCTTTGCCTGACAGTCTTCATGATGGTGATGGTGATTGGAAACCTGGTGGTAAGTATCTATGGAGATTCTCTGTTATTCAGCTCACGGTTGTCCCAAAGGTCCTTTCCAAAGGATGAGGGGCTTTTTTGTTTTTTCATTGAAGACATTTTGCTTCTCATCCAAAAAGCTTCTTCAGAACTGCAAAACCAATCTTGAAGAAAAAAAAAAAAGAAAGTAGTTGCCTTTTGAAAAGCACCTTTGGAACTAGTGGTAAGTATTTGTAGACACTATTGTATACAGCTGTGATAGGATTGTTTCTACTGTTGTCTGATACTGTACAGCTCTTACTGTTGATGAGGTCAGTTAATTAGTTTTGTTCAGAAAACTGCTGTCACACATTCCCACCAAAATTTAGATTCCATGGGAGCTACTAAGAGTACTCTTTTAAAATATCTTTTGTATAATCAGAAAGTTACAAGGAATTTCAGGGATCCCAGTATTTTTCCCACCCTGTTGGTATAATGAATCTTTTATATCTTAATGTTAGCTTCAAATCTTCCAAAACATCAGATTTTCTTCTAAAACATCAAGATTCCATTTGATGTAAATTTTGGGAGACTCACTGTAACCAGTTGAGACCCGTTGTGCAGCACAATGTCTGCATGTGCTCCAAATTAGTAAAATACCCTAGAACAGGGGTGTCAAACTCACAATGTCACGTGACGTGTCGTGATGTATCGTGAATTTTTTTCCATTGCCGGCAATGGGGTGGCCGCAGTTTCGCCATGACGCATCTGGCCCCTAGGCCAGCAGTTTGACACCCCTGCCCTAGAAGTAGAAAACTCTTTCATGTCTGGCTTTTTATGGTTTATTCTCTTGATCTATGATGATGGTTGGTGGCATAGATAAAGAAATGCATGCCCACCAGAGAATAGGTGAAAAAGGAAATAGTCGGTGTCAAAGGTCTCCTGCACATGTAATTTTTTAATAGAGCAGTGGGTACAAAAGCTTGCGGTGACCATGCAGCATCAATATTTTCTCATTAAAGACACTTAACTTCTTTAAGAAGGATTAGAGCATATACCTGTATGTGTGTATAATTATGCTTCTGCAGTTCTCCATCTATCCCAAGTTCTCACCTCTAGGCTATTTCAGGTAGTCATTTAATTAAAACCTTTTAGTGTAGTTTAATTTCAATTTTACCAGTTTTCTAAGACTATTGAAAAAAGCATTCAGAATTTACAACACCAGCCAAATACTTTAGTGACTGTATCTCAGGGAGGTAGAGCTGTTTCCTGTTTCAAATTATATGATGGATAATATACTAGTACCACAGATATTCCGTGCCCGTTATATAGGCAGATAGATGTTTAAAAATCACTGAGGTGGTTGTTTATGATGATATCTTCTGCAACTTTAGATAGCTGTCAGAGCCTTAAAGTGCTGTGATGGGTACAGTGTTGATTATGACATAATGCTAAACTTAAAAGTCTATGCAACTCAAATTCAAATATTGCACCTTCGATTTCCTCTATCGTAATTGGAAAAATATGATGGGCAATCTTGTTTCTGTTTCAAGTAACTAAATTATATAAGGGTGTAAGTTTATACATATGTTGTATATAGCATATTTAAATGTGTGTCATGCATGTGTACACTTTTGAGAGCAAGCAATAAAATGTTCATTTTTAATGTGCGCCAATGTGCCCACAGTAAAAAATGATAATAAATGTTATAATATCTCATTTTACACCTTTATAGGCTTCATAAACAAGGCCAGAATATTTTATTACTTGCCTGGTTAAAACATAGTAAAATATTACTACTTTACTATGTTTTAACAGTTTACAGTACAGACATAATTTAGTACAGACATAAAGTTATGTGTGCCAATGTGCCCACAGTAAAAAATGATAATAAAGGTTATAATATCTTATTTTACACCTTTATAGGCTTCATAAACAAGGCCAGAATATTTTATTACTTGCCTGGTTAAAACATAGTAAAATATTACTACTTTACTATGTTTTAACAGTTTACAGTACAGACATAATTTAGTACAGACATAAAGTTAGTTAATGTAATTGATTTCAAGAGGAAGGGAAACTTGTGATCTCAGATAAGAAAGTGTGCAAATGTTTTAGAAATTACATTGGTTCAAAAAGTCACCTATGGGAGAGAGAAATTCCCAACATATCTAGCTTGGACCCTAGCAGGTCTGTATTTTAGTTATTTATTTGTGTTCCTTCTGTCCTTTTCATCACACAGATTTTCCTTGCTTTTTTTCTACAAGTTAATTTGTTATTTTCCAACCACTATACCATTCCATTTTATTTTCAAAAACAAATGCTGATGTGATGTTATCAACCAGCCAACTTACATTCTATTATAGAATTTTTTTTAATGGAATCAGCCTCCTATTCTGGTTAAAGACTCTTTTTCTCTCCCCCTGCCCCCCCCTCACACACACAATCATGCAATGTAATTTTATGTCTGCCAAAGTTGAAAACCTAGGGTCAGTAATTGGGTGGGTTTTTTATTATAATCAGAAACTAAAAGGTGAATGCATGCAATTGGTAGAAAGTAAAAAACAAGAAGTCAAAATTATTAACTAGAGAGGGGGGAAAAATCTAATTAATTTATTTCCCTACTCCATCCTCCAGCTGCTAAACCTCTTCCTGGCATTATTATTGAGTTCTTTCAGTTCAGACAGCCTTGCTGCTCCAGAGCAAGAAACTGAAGCAAATAATCTACAGATTGCTATATCAAGAATTCAGAGGGGAATAAATTACGTAAAGAGGAAGATGTGTGAATTTGTGCAAATTGTTTTTTTGCAAAGATGCAAGGACACTTCTGGATTAAGTGCAGCTGATCAACAAAATGTTAAGAAAGATCAGTGCATTCCCAACCATACCATAGTGGAGATCAATCAACCTTTTGGTTATCAGAGGTCTAGAATAATGACTACCAGCTGCATGGACAACAGTGATCACATGTCATTCATAAATAACCCAAATCTTACTGTGACTGTACCAATAGCAGTGGGAGAGTCTGATTTTGAACATTTCAACACAGAGGAACTTACCAGCATATCTGAACTTGAAGAAACCAAAGAAGTAAGACATTATTTTATACAGTAATACTGTTTTATATGCTTGAGTTATTTTTCTGTATATATCATAGTGCCATTAGCTTTTAAAGGTATGCTTAATTTTTCAATAAAGTAAAATCTATTTTTATTGGACTAATTGGGAGAGGAGCTGTTCATGCATGCATGGCCAATAGAATTGAAAAGCAGAGCATTGCAGCAATTTACTTCATTTGTATCATTTGTTTAATGATACGATTACACAAATGACATAAATAACTGGAGAAATTTGGTCTGCTCGATATGAAGTCTGTTGTGTTAAAATCTGGTAAATTGGGATTTCTTTGAAATTACTGATTTTAATCTACATATTAGTATTGACTTGTGACCATTAAACAGTGACAACCTAATTATCTTTTCACCATGTAATACAAAACTATGCATGGTATGTGTCCTTTCATTCACAGAATGGCACCTAACATGTACCTGCAAATTGTTGAGTTTCAGAGATGTCCTAAAATTTAACATATTTGCAAAGAGTTGAGTGGAATATTGAAAGTTAGGGAGGAGATGCTGTGTGGAGCAAGACACACACCATGCCAAAAATGGAAGAATTCTGTCAACATGCTGTTCTTGAGTGCTGTCTACAAACTTCAAATCAATGGCTGAGTTAGGTTCATTAAGGTGACTCATTTTGGTAGTTTTTTTTCCTCTAAAAAAGGGACACGTGACAGGACCCAAAAATAAAACTCAAATGAAGCACAGTCACTCACACCTCTAATGGTACTTGGCTTAGAAGATTACTTTTAGTTCAGAAATGATATTTTGGTAAGGCAAGTGATTCTTCCAGGATGATTCAAGACAATCTGACACCATCTATGTGTTCAAAAGATTTATCACTAGTATGAAATCAAAATATATTGCAGTTAAATCATTAAAAAGTCATATACATTTTTAATAGGCAAAAAGTATATGTGGAAAAGATTATGGCTTTGTATAATCTAGGCAAACCACTTTATGTTTTAATTGGGCAATTATTTAATCCTTTTTTAACTTTTGTATTTCTATTTATATGCCCTGTTCACCGCCCTGAGTCCTCCGGGAGAAGGGCGGTATATAAATTTAATAAATAATAATAATAATAATCTGAAGTCTGTGGTGACTTCTCATAATTAATTTTCATAGAAACCTCCGTAACTTTTAGAGTTATTTTTCAGCCCAAATATCTAGGAGATATATCTTTAACAAAATGCTGAAATGAGCTATGTATTGACTTAATAAATGTATGAATATAAAATTCTGTTGTGTTTGAAGTAGGAACTACCATGTTTCCCCAAAAATAATGTTTCCTCGGGTCTTATATTTATTTTAGGGCCAAAAGACCCATTAGGGCTTTTTTTTGGGGGGGTCTTATTTTTTCCTAAGGCCTACATGTGGGATGAGCCTCCCGCAACAGCCAACCTGACTCTGGGCAAGCCGAATTGCTTTACACAGGGGGAGGTGGCACGTTGCAGGAGGACAACTGCAAAGGGTGCATGCGATTCCTGGAAGCTCTGAGCGCTGTTTTTTGTGCCATTCAGTTTCCCACCCCACCCCAGCCAGGCTGATCTGGTGGGCAGGATTGCCTTCCGTCTTTATGTAGGCAAAAAGTATATGTGGAAAAGATTATGGCTTTGTATAATCTAGGCAAACCACTTTATGTTTTAATTGGGCAATTATTTAATCCTTTTTTAACTTTTGTATTTCTATTTATATGCCCTGTTCACCGCCCTGAGTCCTCCGGGAGAAGGGCGGTATATAAATTTAATAAATAATAATAATAATAATCTGAAGTCTGTGGTGACTTCTCATAATTAATTTTCATAGAAACCTCAGTAACTTTTAGAGTTATTTTTTCAGCCCAAATATCTAGGAGATATATCTTTAACAAAATGCTGAAATGAGCTATGTATTGACTTAATAAATGTATGAATATAAAATTCTGTTGTGTTTGAAGTAGGAACTACCATGTTTCCCCAAAAATAATGTTTCCTCGGGTCTTATATTTATTTTAGGGCCAAAAGACCCATTAGGGCTTTTTTGGGGGGGGTCTTATTTTTTCCTAAGGCCTACATGTGGGATGAGCCTCCCACAACAGCCAACCTGACTCTGGGCAAGCCGAATTGCTTTATACAGGGAGAGGTGGCACGTTGCAGGAGGACAACTGCAAAGGGTGCATGCGATTCCTGGAAGCTCTGATCGCTGTTTTTTGTGCCATTCAGTTTCCCACCCCACCCCAGCCAGGCTGATCTGGTGGGCAGGATTGCCTTCCGTCTTCCCTGCCGCTGCATTGGCAGCTGACGCTACCCTTCCGATAGGTGGTGTGGCGATTGGACAGCAGCCATGCTGCAAATGGGGATAGAGATAGACCATCCCACAAAGCGCCACCGAAATCAGTGAGGCAAACGCGCACACAGATGCCGCGCCAAAAACAGCATAATGAAAAACAGTGCTTGGAGCCTCCAGGGGCTGCAGGGATCTGCGCGCGCACTAATTACTGTACAATAATAATCAGGCAATAATATCATCGTCATTTTAGCTGTTGTCTAATATTTTATCTATTTAGATTTATATTCCTTCAGGAACTCAACTGATCTACCTAGATATCTTTTCTCCCTCACAATAGGGATAGGGACTAATTATATGTCACCCTGTGAGCTTCCATGGTTAAGGATGGATTTCAACTTGAATTTCCCCAAACTTAGTTTCAAATCTTAACAATTAGATAATGGAACTAGGATTCCGCCCTAGTGCAGAAAGGCAGGCGGCTAATAAATTATACAAGTAAATAAATAAATATCAGGTGTCTTTTTCTCTATAAGTAGACCTGCCTCATTCTCCAAGAATTCTGAGCATGGAATGTTATTCACCTTCACTTCTCTATTTGTGGATATAAATTGTATCCTGTCCTCCAAGTAGGGAAGCGTCTTCATTGTTTATAAGCTGTTGGCAAACACTGAATGCTGTAAGAGATGAGACTAATGAGGGTGGGAGCCAAAAACGGCATTCCCCGTTTCTTCCTCTTCCTGCCAACTCCTTTCTCTTTATCTAACTATCTAGTAAGCTGTTCTTGCCAAACGTCTGTTAACAAACAGTCTTTATTTCCAAAGTAGTTCAAGTGCCACTTGATGTTCTAGTATTGTACATCATCTTCTCCTGCTGAATCACTTTCAGTCACAAAAGGCACTTGATACCAACATGATTATGGGAGGAAGGGACAGAGAATAAGGTACGAGAGAACAGTGGGTTAACAATTTATATTTTTTTTACCCCAAGTTCAGAAGCTTTGGACAAACATAGACAAACTTTACTTAGACTTTATTAGATTAATGGAAATAATTTGGCTTCAGATCAAATTTTATTCACATTATTGCTTTTTCTTATTGTAAATAAGATTGGCTGCAAATTAGGCAGTGAATGTAATGTTTGTATAATACTGTATAAAGTTCAATATCCAACTTCAGAGATGCACAGGAAAAGAAGGGAGCTGAAGGCCACAGTGACTTATCCTACATATAATGAACATATTGTATTTATGTATTCATTTCCTGCTTTTATTATTTTCATAAATAACTCAAGGCAACTGTCATACTTAACATTTCCTTCTTCTATTTCCCCCTGTTCTGTTTATTAAGCAGTTAATGTCCCACGGTGTCTGTGTGAGTTTGCTGGAGTATCCCAGTGTTGCATAGCTGACTTTCTTTTTTCTTAATCCTACAACAATTTTTCAAGAGGAAAATTTCCGCCCTGTAGAAAAGTGTAATGCACAGATTCATCTATTTGGAATCAATTTGTTTTGGTCTAACAGATATTTTTCTGGGATTGCTCTGTGGAGGTTTCCACAGCAGCCAGTATTCCTTTTGGTTGATAACTTTATTGAAGTCTTTAACAAACATAGTAAAACTTTTTTAATATTTAAGTTTTGCAAACCACGTCAAAGTTGACACAAGCTAATGAAGTGCAGAAAAAGTAAATAAAGAAGAAAGGAAGAAATAATAGAATCTTCCAATTACTTTTGCAGAAAATATAAGCATATTTAAAAAAAATTCTATTACTGTATGATTATAAAAAAGTTATAAACATTAGTAAAAATGAATATAAACTAAACTAGAAGAAAGAAAAATAAAAGTGCAGAAAGTGCAGAATAAAAAAAGGTAAAGGTTCCCCCGCACATGCGTGCTAGTCGCTTCCGACTCTAGGGGCCGGTGCTCATCTCCGTTTCAAAGCCGAAGAGCCAGCGCTTGTCCAAGGACGTCTCCGTGGTCATGTGGCCGGCATGACTAAACACCAAAGGCGCACAGAACACTGTTACCTTCCCACCGTAGTGGTCCCTATTTTTCTACTTGTATTTTTACGTTCTTTTGAACTGCTGGGTTGGCAGAAGCTGGGACGAGTAACAGGCACTCTGCTACACGGCACTCGGGATTCAACCCACCAAGCTGCCGACCATCTGATCGACAAGCTCAGCGTCCTAACCCACTGAATAAAGAAAAGAAGAGGAAAAAAGGCAACAAAGACAATAATGAAGAAGTGTTTCCAACCTTCATCACACCAAGCATAAGCTAGTATATTAACTTTTCACCCTCTCTTAAAATTACAAATAAAAAAAAATCTTCTCCCCATAGCCTAACGTTTGAAAGTAAACCCAATCTAGAAATCATCATCTTTTCAATCCTAATTCAGCAAAAAGTCCAGTAGGGACTTTTGCCAGAAATATCAAATAAATAGCTTATCCAGGCCTGGTCAAGTAGCCCAACTTTGTATTCTCTCTTTTTTCCTCTGCAAATCTTGACTTTTAAATCATTCCAACGGCATTTCAGGATTTGATGTTTCATCACTCTTTGGATTTAAAAGGAGTCTTCAAAGGCTTGACCAGCCTACTTTGTAAATCCCATAAAGAGGCATTTTCCAGGATTTCTTGTCAC
This sequence comes from Vipera berus, assembly GCF_964194415.1. Lineage (NCBI taxonomy): Eukaryota > Metazoa > Chordata > Lepidosauria > Squamata > Viperidae > Vipera > Vipera berus. The sequence continues at coordinate 155,847,609 of NC_138202.1, read as the reverse complement.
AGCTGTTTTCATGCCCAGATTTTTTTGATTTGCGTTTGATACTCCTGTTTTGGTAATCTTGATTTTATTGCCTTCCGTGCTTGTCCTGACTCTATAATGTCTGTGTCAGGTAAATGGTTTTTTTTTTTTAGTTTTTCTCTGTATTTTCTAAAAGTATATCTACTCAAGTCTGTATCCTTATTGCGTATTAGTTATTAATATTTCAGTCCATATTGCAAAAACTTTCTTAAAAGATAAAATTATAACTGGCTTAGTCATTTTAACTCTTTTCTGCCTGGTCCTTTAGTTCCCTCTAGTGTCCATTTGTAGGCTTCATCAAGCCTCAATTCCTAATATAGGTTTAGTTCCATTTCAGTCATTTTCCATAAGTATATTGAATAAATTATATATTTATTTTTGAAATCTTCCAGCAAAAATAATCAATATTCCAAATCACTCTGGTCTCCCATCTATCTAAAACTTTGTTGGTTTATTTATTTATTTATTTATTTAAATAAACATCCTCTCTTTTTTTGCTTTTTGCCATTACTTTTGGTTTTTTGTATGTTATTTTAAATTCTTAAGTGTCTGCTTAAAATTTCTTAAATCCAAAGAAGAAAATAAAACTTACCAGGTGTCACAGATTAAGCTCCCTGTTTTGAAGATCTCTAATGTCCATAAAATGGTTAAATTGAACATTTCCAAATGTAAATAGAAAGTTCTGCTGACTTAGTGTCCTTACCAAAGGCTCCACCGCTGAAGACAGCAAAGATGTTGTTTCCCTCAGCTCCAGGTGCTCAAACCAGTGGGAGATCTGTATTTTATGGTTTCCTGGAAGGAAGCTGCCATTCAGAGCACTCAAGGTGATCTCTCTATCTCTTCTTCAGAGAGATTTGAAGGCCTCATCTACTCGTCCATTTTTAGTTTTTCACAGCAGTTGTCATCTCTGCTCATTCACACAGGCATCTTCAGTCAGCCATGGTTTATACAGAAGCCACAGCAAGCAATATTGTGTATTTTTTAAAATTGAGTTTTCATTTACTTGCTATGTTTGCTTACTGTTCACAGGCTTTTGTTTTGAATATTTTCGTAGAAATATTTGAAAACATACACATCACATTTACTGAAACAGAAACAAACCAATTACTGGTTTCTTCAACCCTGTTTCCTATCATTCTTATTTCTCACAGGACTAGAATCAAGCAGGATCTGGTGCTTTTAAACAAGGCAGATCATCATGTGTCATCTCTTTTGAACAGGTTGTCTTAGCAAATCTACATGTTCAGTGTTGAATAAAACTTGACTGGCATGCACGCTAATAATTTACAATATATCTGCCACTTTCATCCATTGCAAATGAACAGAAACGTGTATGAATTGATCTAGTATTTGAGTCATGTGACTTGCATTACAGCATGATCAATGCCCAATATTCACCATGTCTATCGTTACATAGCATTTTAATGCATGGTCTATGGATCTACTTTGTCTTGGATTATACATTTCTGATAGGCCTTGGGTTTAAAAGAAATTCTGATTTTAATAAAATCATTGATTTTATCCAGTGGTTTTCTCCATAGGAAATCAACTACTGAACATAACCTAATTGAATATCATAATGTTAAAATTATGTAATATTTAACTTTCTAGTATTTTCAATGGACTTTTTTTTGCTTAGCTTAAGTTTTTTGCTGAGCCTTATAGAGTAGAAAACAATAAATTACATACAGATTTTGATGGTACGGATTAATTTAAAGTTTTTGTCCATAAACCATCAAGGTTGTGTTAAATTTATAACATGATTGCTACATGAATAATAATTGACTATGTCCAATTAGAACAGGTCTTTCTATAAGTATAAAACTATGCTAAGTATGACTAACTATAACTACAACTATAACTATAGGTACTAGGAGGTAAACCTATCCTGAAAAGTGCCTAAGGTAAATTCCATGTTCAATCATAATTTGAGTGTTTTTAAACATAGAGAAAAAGACAAGTTCTCTAAGTTTTATTAGAGTTCTGGGTGCATAACTCAGAATCTGTAGATAGCCTGCTAAGACATCAGGCATAGCCTCTTATAGCACCCCAGCTTCATCTGGCAAATGTTATGGCATTACAGAGGTGCCACTCAAGCACGTGTATTATTTCCATAATCACTGCTGCCTTCCCTTCCCTTTTCCTTTCCCCATCCTCTCCTTTGTCCTTGCACTCCTGGCTTGGCCTCCCCGTCCCCAATCCTCTTCCTTTCTCCGCACTTCCCGTAGCTTTCCTACTACACTACAGCAAGAAACTTGTGTAAAAGGTGGAGAACACATTTTCACAGTTCTTGTTGAACCATTAAATTCGTCTTTCTATTCTAGCTTTTGAACTCTCCTTGCTGGCCTGATGAACTCCATTTCATAGTATTTTCATGTTGAGAAATTGGTTTTCCTGATTCCGCTGGGTTCAGGAAATAGACACAGTTCCTCACTATTATTACTCCCCAGAACGAGAACTGGCCTGGCTCCTGGCTTTCTCCACCAAACAGGGAGATTATTACAACTGATGATCTGGTGATATAAGCTGCCATAGTCAATCACAAATCTTTTCTGTTTCTGATCCAGGGATGGAAGGCTCCAGGATGTATGTGCAGGGTATCATATTCAATTTAAAGTGGGGAAGGCAAGGCCTAGTGAGAAGCTGACTCAGTGAGATGAGGAAAAAAATAATATCATGGGGAAAGAAGAGTTGGGATGGGGAAGGTTGAAAAAACGGTGGAAATGAGAACTTCATTACTCTGGAATGCTGTGGCACCATTCAGATCTGTTCTCAGATGTTCTGCTGAAGAACTGAGAAAAGGGCTGAGGTTGAAGGATAAAGAGGAAGATGGGAGTAACTATTTATTAAACAATTAAAAATAATCTGAAATTATCTAGCATGATATACATATCTAGCTACGTAAGCATTTTCTATTACCTTTGTTTTATAATCCAGTTCAGAATACGTCCAGTCGTTCTCGTAACATTTGGTAAGAAAAAAGTGCATATTAGAATGATGAAAGCAAAAACATTACAGCTCAGCCTACAGTAATAAGGAGAGAGAGAGATGATTATTTTAACATAGACACAATCCTTATAGCTCCCTTGTTGTGAGCACTTCGCAATTGTTATATGGCCTGTTTTTCCAATAACAGATAAATCATTTTGTGTAACAGACAAGGAACTGAATACAAGTGTCTTCCCTCAGGCAGTTTATCAGCTCTTTGGTCATCTGAATGGGAAAGTTTCCATTTCCTCAGAAAGTAGCAGAAGATTAAATAATATGCATTCCTGCCCAGTTACAGAGGAGGGATTGTTGTAATGAATCGTTCAGGGGGGGAAACTAGAAGCATTGACCAAATTGGCATCCCCATTGTCTCCTCACTTCCATGTTCAAGCACCCATCTTGGTTTTTGAAATCAATAATGCCATAGAAATGTTTGCCTTGCTCAGATAACCAGCTGAGGCTTTCCCCAAGAGTTGGGAGATCTCCGATAGCATTCTTCCCCAGCCAAGATGGGAGAAAATGTTCCTATGACATAATTTGTTCTAGCCATCAGTGATTAGGACAAATGCTGTCAAAAGTTCAGAGAACCCAAGGCTTACGCAGCCTTGTCAGCTCTGTGAAACAGAAGTTAAAACTCTAGTGGTTCTCATTAGGAGATTGTAGAAGGTATATTTGAATATCTAGTCTAGTTTGTTTCACCCCGGTAATTATAGGAAGACAGTTTCAAGGAAGACAACATAGCACGATGATACAAAGACTTTCCCTTGTGAAATATCATTGCATGGGTTGGATAATGCAGCCCAGTCATGCTGTGGCAGATAAATAGCCTTTTGTTATAAATACATATTTTGTTTTCATTCACTTTGTACTCATGGCCTTCCTTTAAAAAAGGGGGGGGGGAACTGAATGAAAAACACTATAAATTTACAATTGTGTGTATTTTTATTTTAAAGAATAAAATATATTTTAGTTTGTATCTTTCAAATTAAAAAAGGAAATTGGATTGCACCAATAGTGGTATGAGTGATCCTGTATTGTTTTAAATATGCTTTCATCATTCATTATATTCATCCAGCTGTGTAGCACTGAACTCATTTCTGATGTTATACTTTATGGTAATAACATTGCAACAGATTGGAAAACACCATTACCAAAACTAATTTGCTTTATTTTGGAAATTCATATAGGTCAATTGTTTATCCAGTTTGCATCAGTTCTGTACTTGCCCAGAATGCCACATTAAATCACATTGCATATGTGATGATGTTTTCAAGATTGGTAGATATCAAATCCGTATAGTCACAGTCTGAATTTTTTTCCCCAGTAACAATCTGGATATCTATATCTATATGCGTACCAAAATAACAAATAGTTTTTAAATGTGCAGAAATTAACACATTTGTGCTTCCGCAAGAAAGAATGCAAAACAAAGGGCTGTTGGAATGCAATTTATTTGTTATCTTTCACTGTAGAGATGTCAGTGTTGCCTTGGCTATATTGGAAACAAAATGGTTTATCATCTGTGATACTTGTTCAGTATTTTAGCACTGTTTTTCCTAGCTCAAGTGATCTTCAATTAAACAAAATGTTTCAATGATAGGAAGTGGCAAAGTGACATTATAATACGTAAGTGTGTGAATAGCAGACAAGACATCCCATTTTTATCACCAGCTTTGCTCAGGTAGGAATCTGAAACGTCCATTAGTTCTTATGAGGTGTCAGCAGATAACGGGAAGTGCTGAATGTAAAACAAGACCATTGACTGAGACATAACTGATTTTTTCTAAAAGGGATAGTGACTGACAAAAGTAACAGAATGGAATATTTACTGATGCCAACACTTTTTTGAAAGATTTCTTCTCATCTTCATGAAGTATAATTAAATTATGCTGAGCTATAGAAATAATACCTATTAAAAAATAGTAGATGTTTCTAGGTATTTCCCCTCTGGAAAGTCGAGTATACCACACTGGGTATGCAATGGTTAGGCCAAAGGTGACTTGATATCTCCTTGGACTTCTAATTGTCCAACTGAAATACAGGGTAGTACTTGTTCAGCAACAACCTTGTTTAGCAACAGTGATGAAAAACCTAACGTAGCAACCGATCCTCACATTTATGCCCTTCTCAGATCTGCAAAGCAAAAAAAAAAAAAACCTGAAGAAAAATTGTAAACCCTGTCAGGCTTTCACTTAGTGACTGCTTTGCATAATGACTGAATCGTTGGTCCCATTGTTGTTGCTAAATGAGAATTGACTGTAAGTAAAACACTTCTCATTCCATTTTCCTCAATTAGGTTACTGGAAAGGAATCTTTGAAGAGAAACCCAGTATAGCTTTCTAGAAGCTTGGCTGTAATACCATTTATAATTTTCTGAAATATGCCGAGTGCTAATTCTTAGCATATGGCTGCTTGCTTGACTCACTATTTTGCATATAACTCATAGAATAGAATAGAATTTTTTATTGGCCAAGTATGATTGGACATGCAAGGAATTTGTCTCCAGTGCATAGCTCACAGTGTACATATAAACATCAAGTAATAGGACATAGGTCATAAATCATAGTTGCAGTCATTAATCATAAGTTACAAACAACAGTTGACAAATCATAAGAAACCAATAGGAGAAGATAATAGGAATGATGAAAAGATGAGAAATGAGACAATGCTCTGGGAATTAAGGGTTCAGCAGAGCAAAGGCACGGCGGGGGTGGGGGGGGGAAAGGACTTTCTTTATGTCTGGTTGCTTTGGCATGCAATGCTCTGTAGCAGCATCCTGAGGGGAGAAGTTGAAATAGTTCGTGTCCAGGATGTGAGGGGTCTGTAGATATTTTCTCAGCCCTCTTTCTGGTTCATGCAGTATACAGATCCTTAATGGAAGGCAGGCTGGTTGCGATTGTTTTTTCTGCAGTCCTAACTGTGTTGAGGTCTGTACCTGTCCTGTTTGGTTGCTGTGCCAAACCAAACAATTACTGTGGTACAGATGACAGACTCAATAATTCCTCTGAGTTGATGCAGGAATAACATTCTTTGTTGTCTCTTTTTAAATGATGGTTCTAATGTTAGGTGTTCATTTCGGTCCTTGAACCTAGAAGGACTCTACTGTTGATACTGTGTTGCCTAACACTAAGAGTGGTAGAAAAGGAGTAGGTCCTCTTAAGTTTGAAGTTTGCTTATCCCTGAAAAGCATCACAACTGCATGCATAACTTCCATTCAGAATAAGTATTGTTTTCTTTAAAATGCCTTGTGGGATTTTATTTGCAGAAAACAAGTCTTTGTAGCTCTACCGAAGGTAGCACAATTATTTTTGCATCTGTTGGAGACAAAGAATCTGATGCTGCAACAAAAGGCCCACCACAACCAAGACCATGTTTTACTGATGGTATGTATCAAAGGGACCAACTTTATTGTGGTGATTGTAAATTGCTGTTTAGAGACTGCAAAGGAAGAAGTTTCCTATTTATTTATTTTCTTTCTGTGATTAAATAGAATGCAAAAAAGATTGTGGGGTGTTTTAACCAATAAAAAAGTATAGAAGGTATGGGAACTTGCCTTAGAAATATATTTAGTTACTGTTTGTTTAACCTGGGTAAGAAAGAAATAACCAGCCTCTGAAGAGGTAGTAGTAACAATGACAGTGTAAGTAGAGGGGCATGTTTCTAGAAGCCAAAAGCGCAATTGTGAAGAGTGGGGCTTAAATTACTTAATGCAGTCTTAAGAAATTGTAATAATGAATATAGCCACTGCAGAATCAAATCTTTTATTCATAACTGCAAAGCTTAAATCTTATATATCTTTCTCCCTTCCTTACATAATAATGAACGTCTTGTTGCTTGTTTCTTAATTATGGACATGGAGGGCACTTGTACCATGATTTAATAACAGTCCTGTCTGGTCTTAGCTTTCTGGCCTTGCCAGCCTCAGTCTTCACACTATTATTTCTGAAAATACATGCCATTTATCCCTCATAATTTGCAATCAATAATGCAGTTGGAGTATTGGGAAAATGCAATATGCCTACAAATGGAAAAGTAAAACATGTTCCAGGCAAGAAAGCAAACAACTAGACTTGTTATCTTTACCTCTCTCTCTCTCTCTCTCTCTCTCTCTCTCTCTCTCTCTCTCTCTCTCTCTCTCTCTCTCTCTCTCTCTCTCTCTCTCTCTCTCTCTCTCCCTCTCCCTCTCCCTCTCCCTCTCCCTCTCCCTCTCCCTCTCTCTCTCTCTCTCTCTCTCTCTCACACACACACACACACACACACACAGGGACCATTTGAAAAGATTGCTTATTTCCCTGTGGATTCTTAAAGATTCCCCAGATCTTTAGGAGGAATGTCTTAGAAGAAACCTGAACCAACCTTTCTAGCTCTCTAAATTCAGTGCCATGTAATAATCTATCATGCATGCTGAATAAATTCAGCATTTAGTACTAGTGATTTATAGAATTTAATTGGATATGTGAATCTGAGATAAGTGAGTCTAATGCTGATTTAAAGATAAACAGCACAAAATTACTTTTATCATGTTCTTCCCTCAAAGACAACCCAAGTTATCAAGGGGATTGTATTGTTTCTTCCATCTTTTTCTTCATACGTTGAGTGTTGACAAGCTGTAGCCACGGCTTTAGAATATGTAAAATATGTAAGAAAAGACTCCAGAAATTAATGAGCAGAAATAGTGTAGTAAAAAAAGCAAATCCCATTGGTGTCTTTGGCTCCTACTTGTACCTAATAAAAATTTATTCCAAATCATTAGGGTTCAGACAGAACTTCTGCAGACATGTTACTGTTGTCAAAATGATGAAACTCACCCTGTACTGTTGTGAAACTAGCTTTGCCCTTTTGTGTGTGTAGGCAGCTATAGAAGGTACATACCTAAAGGGCAGAGCTTGTGTCATCACAATACTGTAGGACTCTGTTTCAACATTTGACATGTTTGGGACACCTCTGGGTTAAGGACATTAGATTAGCGGGGAAGGTGGCCCAGGAACTTGCAGAGGAAGTGGAATCTGAAAAAAAAAATCTCCTTCCCTTCTGTTTGCTAAGACTTTTGCTAAATTGCCATTTTGTCAATTAATAGAAACTCACACTTTCCATGTGCTAAACACAATTCTGGAAACAATTTGCAGAGGTTTCTATAAAGAGTTTGGGTTATCATAGGTAATGGTTATTTTTTATGACTTACAGTAAGTTTGTTTAATGCAAATATTCTGTTTTCTAGGCTGTGTACAGAAATTCAGATGTTGTCAGATCGATATAGAATCCGGGAAAGGCAAATGCTGGTGGAACCTTCGCAAAACTTGCTTTAAGATAGTGGAACACAATTGGTTTGAAACCTTCATTGTCTTCATGATTCTTCTAAGCAGTGGTGCTTTGGTAAGTTGAAAGAATTCCATATCCAATTGGAAATGAAACAGTTGTAGGATAATCAAGTTATCTAGGACAGGGGTCTCCAACCCCCGGTCTGTGGACTGGTATCAGGCCGTGGCATGCCAGCAACTGATCCGCACAAATAAGCAAAGCCCCATCCATGGGATGCAGTCAGCACACAAAACCACGCACTCTCCAGTCCACAGAAAAACTTTCTCCACAGAACCAGTCCCTGGTGCCCAAAAGGTTGGGGACCTGTGATCTAGGAAAACTGTTGCTTGTGGTACAACAGCATTCCATATCACTTCACATATATATGCTTCCAAGTTCTATTGCTTGTGAAATTAAGTAAATGAACTAATTGTAGGGGCAACCTTGATATTTATACAAATGAAATTGAGTGTGTGACCGCTAAGAAGGGAGAGGCTTATGGTGACATCCTGGTTATGAGGAAAACTAGTCTGGTAGTATCAGTGGTCACTTCAGCATCAAATAGAACCTTTCATTTAATTTATGTAATATAGAGACAGATGGTGGAGGACAGGAAGGCCTGGAGGAACGTTGTCCATGGGGTCGCGATGGGTCGGACACGACTTCGCAGCTAACAACAACAAACAACAAATATAGAGACATATGAAATCATATGATACCTGTACATGTTTCATATGTTCTCCTCTTACAGCTTTATTATTTCTTATTTATTTTTGCCTTGCTTCATTTTGTTAAAAATAGCTGGCTAAGGTTAAAAAAATTTCTCTAGGTCACCAAGGTCCTAGTAGTTCTTTGTCATGATGTTGTTGAATAGATTAGAAAGGATGTGGTAGAACCTGCCTCATTTCGAACAGATTCTTTCTGGAAGCTCTTTTAAGACACAAATACAGTATTTTAAACATGTATAAATGCAAGGGATCAGACTCTTTAACACTGTTCAATTCTGAAAATATAAAATGTTTGTTAAAATCTTGTGCTGTGGTACATTGAACATAAAATGTCAATTATGATTAGTTTGACATCTATGGGGAGTTTGCATATATATATATGTGTGTGTAAAATATGGGATATAAGAATGCTATATATGGGCTTAAAATCTTCTCAACCACCAGATGGCAATGAAGAGTTTCAGAAAACTTTGCTTCTTTTTCCACACTGTCTCCCATCTCTTTGGATTTCTGCATCATGTATATAATAGCCATTTATATAAGGCAGTTTGTTAAGTGCATATGATAGGCTGATCCAGGTAGAGCTCATTAATGAGCTTCACCTGGGGTGCCAAACTTAGGACAATAGCTCTACAGTAGGCAGGCAGAATATGCCTGCCCAGTCTGGTATAAATCATCACACACTGGGAAAGCAGAAGTTGCTCTGAATGAAGCTAGCAGAATTATTACCAGATGCCTTAAACCTATCCCTCTAGATAAGATCTACAACTTAGCCGGCATTGCCCAGCCTGCCGTTTACAGAGAAGCAGCAGCATACAGAAAGAGGCTTAAATCATCCGTAACTAGACAACACCCTCTTTATGGCCTACAAGCAGTTCATCATTAAAATCCAGGAAAAGCTTCCTTAGGTTGACAGAATTTGAAAGCAGAGTGGATCTAGGGAAAGCTACAAAGAACAAGCACTAGACGGAGCCAACAGAGGAACTGGCACCTGGGTCTGACGAAAGCTGGCAAGCATAAAAATCGTTGCACGGGTACAAGAAGATCCAGAGGCACTCTACAAATGGAGCTCTTCGGTGGCTTCTGCCCTTTGCGACTGTGGTGACATGCAGACAACAACACTTACGTATACCTGCTCTTTGTGTCCTGATCAGTGTATACTTGAGGACCTCGCGGCAGCGTGACAGAACACAATATGACTATTAACACATACCACCACCACGCTGCTATTCAAGAAAATGTAGAAAAGAACCCTTTTCTTAATGCAAAGATGGAAGGGAAAAATAGAATAACCTTGAATCCCCCACCTTAAGGGAAAAAGGTTTTTTTTCCCCCTTAAAAATTTATGGGGTGGCAAACACTTTTTCAGTAACGTACCTGTTTGGCCAACATTATAAACCTGTAACCATACTGATTTTTTTTTTAAAAAAAATAGAAATAGAAACAAGTGTGCAAAAGAAATCTCTTTATTACTGATTGTTAAGATGGGTAGGGGAGAATGAGAGGAATGAGTTATTACATTAGAGGAGGCGAGATAGAAAAGAAACAAGCCGGATAGACAGATAAGAGTAGGTAAATGGCAACAAAGATGGGAAGGCCCCAAAGCAACTGGGGCAAAAAGGTTTATCCTGTTGACTTTGAAATATAGGGAACTATTTTATAATGGGGCAAATAAGTGTGATTCATAAGTAGGGCCTTTGAAGTAGTAAACATTGTGCTATTTTAAAAAGCACCAGAAATATTCCTGATGGAATAACAAAATACAACTATCCAAAATATAATTGAGATACAAACTAATGCAAAACAAATCTGTGAAATATCTAATACAGTATGGACGGAGGTGTTTTCTTTTTTATTTTCTTTCCTTCCTTCCTTCCTTCCTTCCTTCCTTCCTTCCTTCCTTCCTTCCTTCCTCCTTCCTCTCTCTTTTTTTCCTCTTACATCTTTAATCCTTTGCCTTTATGACCTTACTTGTAGTAGTATTTTAATTCATAGGCTTTCGAAGACATATATATTGAGCAGCGCAAAACTATCAAGATTGTACTGGAATACGCAGACAAGGTCTTCACCTACATCTTTATTTTAGAAATGCTTCTAAAATGGGTGGCTTACGGCTTTCAAGCCTATTTCACCAATGCCTGGTGCTGGCTGGATTTCATGATTGTAGATGTAAGTCCTGATTTCATTTACTTACCTTAATACCTTAGTCTGAAGCTAACAGTGCAGCATGTGATTGTGCCTGACATCAGAGCAATCACAATGGTCTCCATAATCTTAACATTTTAAAAAAAATATTAATAGTTTTATTTTAAAAGAGAAATTCTTGAAAACTTGTGAGATTGTCATGTTTGGCACGAGTGTTGTATTCTCACGTAGTGTCTCCTGATATTTTCTGTGTTACGGGGGGGGGGATGCTTTGAGTCAATGTTGACTCCTGGTGATTGCCTGAACAAGTCCCTGCAGTTGTTTTGGCAAGATTTTGGAAGTGGTTTTACCCTTGCCTCTTTCCCAAGGCTGAGAGAGAATGAGTAACCTTAAGATTGGGGATGATTATTAATTTTATTATTACATTGAATTTTTTGTTTGGTTTGTATATAAACATTTCATACTGCCTGGCAACTGAAAATAATGCTGACTCTTTAGAGCAGAGAGGTAAAAGTTTCCCTTTTCAGTCTTGCTAGGGCACAGTGCTCATCTCCCTTTCTTGGCCAAGGGAGCCAAGACATTTTCTGTGGTCATGTGGCCAGCATGGCTATACTGTGCGCCAGCAGTTTCCCACTGAAGTGGTACCTATTAATCTACTCCAGGGGTGTCAAACTCAATTTCATTGAGGGCCGCATCAGCATTGCGGTTGCCCTCAGGGGGCCGGGTGGGTATGGCCAGGGTGGGCGTGGCCTACTGGGTGGGCGTGGCTAGAGTGCGTATGGCCTACTGGGTGGGCGTGGCCAGCTCTACATCGTTCACAGCAAGGGTGCCTATGGGGGCCTGGGCAGGAGTGGGGCAGATCTGAGGGTCTCTGGCAGAAGGAGGGTCTCTGGGCCAGGGCCAAGGTAATGGGGGCCGTTCCCTCACCGTTTCCAGGATGGCTTCGCGGGCCACATGAAACCACTTCGCGGGCCGGATCTGGCCCCCGGGCCTTGTGTTTGACATGTCTGATCTACTCGCATTTGCATACTTTCAAACTGCTAGTTGGGCAGGAACTGGGGCAGAAACCGGAGCTCACTCTGTTGCACTGCATTCGGATCTCAAACCCGGGCTGACAGCTTTCCAGCTGTCAAGCTCAGCGTCTTTAACTGCTGGGCCATCACACTTCCTTCTTTAGAGCATTAACTTATTACATTGACCAATGAAAAAAAATTCACACGCTGCTAAGCATAAATACATATTGATATGGTAAACGTTTTATTTTACAAGGTGATAAGTTTATATTCCTTTAAAAAAAACACAAGAGGAACTTGTGGGCACAATGAAAATAGAAGATATTTAAGAGCCTGAAACCTTCTGTTGCATTTGCATACTTGCTAAAATGCAAAAGCTTGGGCCTATTTTGCCTACCTCATGAGACAGATGCAACAAACATCCAAAATTAGCAGGATTTTACATAACCCCTGAACTGCTCTTTGCCTTCCAAACTTGACTGCTGTTTTCAGGTGCCATAGAGAAAGTCGCTAATCATCAGTGGGGAAAAACATTCAGTTGCTGGCCTGGTCACCTTTACTCAAGGCATCACAATGTCTTGGCTCATATATAGCTCCAGCAAATATCAACTGCCATCAGGAAATTTGTTAGTAAAAAGTTAGAAGATTGATACAGCCACACTTCGTAACCATTCTCACAGATTTCTCAGTTTTAGGTTTCAAAGCAAGGAAGAATAAATTTTCTTTTTCTGACCTCTTTAATCTTTATGTTGTATCTAGTTGATCATGGCCTTGTGCATGAAATTGAGAAATCTTATCTCCCATAGCCTATATTTTATTGCCTATATTAAAAAGCGGCCTTCTTTGCGCTCCCTGTTGAAATCGCAGATTTGAAGTATCTGTGACTACAGTTGATATTTCAGTGATCTTATTTTGTGCCTCTTGATTTTGCATCAGGGGTTCCCTATGGGCTACCTACTCCTTCCATTTGCGCTCAGGACTCTTTCTCCTGTATTTGATACTTATTCATTTCTCTTCACTTGGGTATTCAAGCCAATATAGATGCAGCAATCAGAACACTTTTAGATCTAAAACCTGAATTCTGTGACCAGCAATTGTGGTTTTAGATCTTCATTAGTAAAAGCCTGCCATTAGTGAGAGTAGAATAGGTGAGAAATTGTATCCTTTTTTCAGGCCTTAGTCCCCTGGAAAGGACATGATATGATAAGAAATGACAATTAATGTGTAAAAACAGTCTAGTCTAGAACACTTAATGCAATAACTTTGCTTAAGAAGACTACAGTTCTATAGGCAGGACTTTTTTTGTCATAGAACGCCCAGAACGGAGTTCCGGCACCTTTTTTGGATGGAACCTTGTAGGGTAGGCAAGGTGGGTTGTATGACATGTGTGAGTTCCGGCACCTTTTTCTTTTACAAAAAAAGCACTGTCTATAGGTATCCTGCCTTGAATTCCACCAGTGTAAAAAGCAGAATCTAAATATAGGTTACTTTGAGGTGGTAACCCATCTGGTAATTTATTTATTTTTGTAGTTATGTTTTCAAACATAATACCATAACTTTTCTTCAGCAACTCTTCAGTGACATGATTTTGATAATGGTATTGCTTCTTATTTTTGAACAGGTTTCCTTAGTAAGTTTAGTTGCCAACGCCTTGAACTATTCTGAACTTGGTCCTATTAAATCACTTCGCACCCTGAGAGCTTTGAGACCTTTAAGGGCCTTATCCCGCTTTGAAGGAATGAGGGTAAGTAAGACCAACATTATTGGTAACAAGCTATTCCATAGATGCAGACTCATTGGGGATTTCTGTAGAGTATTTGCTGGGTGAAGTTATCTGCTGTTTGGCTTTTCCACTATTAGAAACATTCCCTGTAACAGGGATAAAGATTTGCAGAGAAGGTTATCATAGCCACAGTCATTCTGGCAAATAGTTTTACAGCCAAGTGTATTGTTCTTTTAATGCTATCTGTAGAACCATTTGAGAACCACCTTGTGCAAAATTGCAACATAAGGCGACGTAAATTAATCCTAGAGCAGATTGCTTTGCTTTGTTTATTGCCAAACTAGCTGTAATTTAAAAAGCAAAACGAAGTGTGTGAAAAACGAGTGCTTTATAGACTTATTCAAATTAAAAATAAGATGTAAATCCTGACAGTTAAGATAGGTTGAAAATATATACCTTAAAATAAATTAGATTAAATTTTATATTTGATGAAAAATCTTACATATAAGAAAGGTGACCAAGTGCAACATAGAAGAAGCACCCAGCAGTAACAATGAAGGGGGTGCCCCAAACCCACTAAGTGGGTTGCCTTCTGTTTCTCATTTCTTTTCACAAAACCACAACCTTGGGCTGACCTACTCTCCAGATGCCTTCCCAGGGCAGACAAAATCATGATGTGCAGATAATCCTCGACTTACAGTTACGGTAGGAACCAGAGTTACCATTGCTAAGCAAGGCTGTTAAGTGAATAACACCTGATTTTATGGCCTTTTTGCTGTGGTTGTTAAATCACTGCAGTTGTTCAGCAAATCATGTGGTTGTTAAGCAAATCCAACTTCCCCCATTGACTTTGCTTGTCGGAAGGTGACTGAAAAGGTTGCAGATGGCCAACACTTGATCCCAGGACATTGCAAGTGTTGCAAATACATGCCAGTGACCGAGTTCCTGAACTCTGATCACATGACTCTGGGGAATCCTGGGATGGTCATGTGAGGACCGGTTGTAAGTCACTTTTTTCAATGCCGCTGTAACTTCAAATGTTGCTAAATTAATAGGTGTAAGTCGTGGACTACCTATACGGCAGCCTTTAATTCAGAGTCAGGCTGGATAGAGCTTTATAACTAACAACTAACATACAGGTAATTCTCGAATTACGCATGTAATGGAGCCTGCCAATTACATTCGTAACCTGAGGATTCGCTGGAGTGAATGTGAAATGAATGTGAAAATTCCTTGCTTTCGCCCACACATTTGCTAATCGAATGCACGGGTCGTTAAGTGCACATGAGGTATCTCAGAGTGGGGAAGGCCATGGGAGATCTAGTGATGGAACAGCCCACCTGCTTAAGACCACCCAAGGCCTCCCCCGACCCACTGAGATACCTCATTCTCTCCACAATTGCTTCCCCTCCCCCAATCCTGTTGCGCTGGGTCTCCACAGTCACTGGGCCTAGGGAGACTCACCTTGCAAAGATCTAGCAAGCTGTTTCCTTTCCAGCCGTTCTGCCGTGGTTTCTTTGCCTGCTCCTGTCACACCAAAAGCGGAGCAGGGAGAGGGGGATGAGCGAGCCCTCAGCTTCTCTGACTCACTGAGGCTGCCTGCTGCTTCTGGAGCGGTGCGCAGCTTCGTTGAGTTTCCCCCAAAGGCTTCCAGTCTCGGTGCAAAAAGCATTTGCAAGCTGAGGCTTAGGGGCAGCGAAATCTCATTGCTTCGAGCCTCCCGTTGGCTTGCAAACGTTTTTCATGCAGAGACCAGAAGCTTCTGTGGGCCATGATCTCATGGGACTTCAGGCCTTCATCCACTTTTGCAGAGAATGGGAGCCTGAAGGCCTGTCAGATCATGGGCCCCCAGAAGCTTCCAGTCTCTGCCCGAAAAACCTTTACAAGCCAACGGGAGGCTTGAAGCAACGTGATGTCATCTTTTTGCGGTGAGACTGGAAGCCTTTGGGTAGACTCATTGAGACTGCCTGCCACTCCAGAAGCGGCAGGCAGCCTCGTGAATCAGGGAAGCCAAGCAGGGCACGCTCGTCCCGTTCTCCCTCTGCTCTCACCGCTCCACTTTTGGAGTGCCAGGAGCAGGCAAAGAAACCGTGCCAGGGAGGCTGGGGTGGAGATACCTCGCTAGATCTTTGCAAGGCCCAGTGCTTGTGGAGACCTGGCCGAGGCAGAGCGAATACTGCAAGGCCTCCACGGTCCTTCACAAGGGTGAACGACTGCTGTAGTGCTACAACATTCATAATCTCGGGACTGTGTCATGAGAACCTGGGGAGGTTATGTTGTAACTTCGAAAGGTCACTAAGTGAATTGTTGTAACTCGAGGATTACTTGTACTGAGCTGCTTGTGAAAGCTTATTGGCAAGCATTGCAACAACTGTGAATACACAGCATTCTGCAGTAATAGGTTTTCTGTGCTACCAATTTGACGGCCACATTTCGAACCCATTGTAGCTTCCCAGTTGTCTTTGAAGGCAGCTCCTCTCTTTACAATAATTCAACTCTCTGAAAAGTATGTGAATAACACCACAGAGTCTTTCTGGTTGATTGGCTTTTATAAGTAGAAATAAGATTGAGAAGGTTTCTTTGATTATGTGGACATATGTGGATTGATATATATAAACTGATATTCCGTTTGTTCGATTGGTACATTTTTGTTAATAAAATAGCTGGATTGAGTTGAAAGGGCGTTGTATTGCAAATTAAAGTGAAGCTATTGCTGATACTTTGTTTGCGCAAAAATCAAGTTGCCCATAAAAAAAACAAATATCCAAGACTGCATCAGAACACTGACTTTATTATTAGGTCAGTTCAGAAAGCTACACAAATGTGCAAAATATCAGAAAATCTTAAGCATGATATTTTTACTTACATTTGTTTCATTGTTTCCTTAATATTTGAAGATTTCATCGTTTACCTAGTCTTAGTCTGGGGGGAAAAACAACAACCAGTTTTCTTCTTAGTCTGCAGTCCTTTATTTGCCCGTAGCCATCCCATCCCTCTGACTTTGGCCCATGTTCATTTTGCTTTCTGGTTTGTCTTCATTGTACTGTATTATTATACCTGCCCTTCACCACATCTTCATTATTTTGTTTTGAAGATGATGTTGCTATTTATAAGCTGAAATCATAAGTACCTGGTACAAGCCACAGCAATAAAAGATTACGAAACCTGTCTCCCAGTGCAAATCCCACCATGCCTTCTATATGCATCAGGATGTCAGGATGAATATTTCATTATTCCACCCACCACTCCTTTGCCTTACCAATGCATTTGGCTCCGACGAATTCCCCTTTCACAGCAAAACTTGCATACTCTTGAAAAATCAGTCCAAATATGTCAAATAGAATCATTATAAATTGTCAATCCCTGAAATTCCAGAGGTTCTTTTAAAAAAACAACAACAACCACCCTATACAATAATTGTGGAAACATAATATTTAAGATTTTTCTGTTTTTATATTCCTGAGATTTCTTTGGTGCTACTGACAGAGAAGAGCAGTTCTTACTAGCTGCTGCTTTTTGGTGGCCCACATCAGCATAATGTGATGTTTGTTATGCGAATGTTCCTAGTGAATTGTCTATGATTAGTTTTATATATTTAAATTTCAGGAAATGTCTCCACATTGGTCTAACTCCTCTTTTTCTTTTTCATCGTTTTTGTAAATTTTGGATAGCAACTCATGCATCTGATGTGCATCTGAGTCCTCTTTGTGTTGGGACAAATGTATTTAATCTTTCAGGTGCCATAAAACTGTTGGATATAGACCGACAACCTTTTGCACCATTTTTGTTTCCCTGTCTCCAGGTGGTGGTGAATGCCCTGATAGGAGCCATACCCTCAATTATGAATGTGCTTCTTGTTTGTCTTATATTCTGGCTAATTTTCAGCATCATGGGTGTAAATCTGTTTGCTGGCACATTCTTTGAATGTGTTAATAAAACAGATGGAGTAAGGATTTCACATTTAATCGTTCCGTTTAAAAATGTCTGTGAGACTTTAGAATATGCCAGATGGAGAAATGTTAGAGTCAACTTTGACAATGTTGGAGCTGGATATCTCTCTCTTCTTCAGATTGTAAGTAACTATCACTTTGATACTAGTAATAACTTTCCATCTATACTAGGTTTCATAGGAAAAATGGAAACAAATGGAGGCATTAGCCAAACCTTATCAGTTGATATCCCTATTTTCCAAGCAAGCAATATTTAGCATATAGGAACAACATATCAACAGAGCATTTTGTTTGGCAGAGTTTTTGCTGTACCTTCACCATTTTTCATTTTTGTCAAATGAAAGCCATTGAACTGATCCAGCTCAGTAAATTCAGTGACTTGCGTAACATAGCCATGACTCACCATTTCAGTTCTTCCATTCTAACATATTTATGCTTTGCTTCAACATCATTCTTCTTTATGAAGGAAACGTGTGAAAATGAGTACTGGTTGTTAAAAATAAGGATAGTAAAGAACTATATGGAAAGTCCATACCAGCAATGCTAAATATATTGGCATTTGCATTAGTCACTATTGCTGGTCATCTTATGCAGGTATCAAATGCTAAGTTATAAAATTGTAGAAAATTTACTTGGCTTAAATTTACTTAAACTTAGTTCAGGGTCATTTGTATACTAGCACAGTTCTTTATTCTGAAGCTTTTCATTTCATTCAAAATACAGTAGGTGTTTTCATTTTGAAGTCTAGGTTGCATCCATTGTTCTGTTAATGGAACAGCATCCGCTATATATCAACACTGATACTTTTTTTATAGGCTACCTTTAAAGGATGGATGGAAATAATGTATGCTGCTGTTGATTCAACAGGAGTAAGTATAAGATGACAAATCTCCATGTGCTCATAATAAGTAGATTTTGCTTTGCTTTCAGATTATATAAAGGAACATTACCAAACTAATGTTACTGCTTTTAGTCAGATCCATTCAGTAGCCAGATGCTTTGAACATCTTTCTTGTACATCAAAGCTTTGGTGTCTAGATGTCAGAAGATAATCTGGAGTTTAGAAGGCTTAATTCGTTAGGACTAAGCAGCAGAAAGTTGACTTTTATCCTGGGTTATGAATTAGGAACAGCACCATCTCCTTAATTTTGCCTCGACTTTTACTTTTTTTCTTTGCTTCTCTGTTTTGGTAAGAATAACAAGACCTTCAGAGTAATTATTTGTCAGATACCTAAACCTACGTAGAGGAATGTTGCTTTTCTTTCCATGTTAGGAGGTGTCCCACTAATAGCCAAGAATACAAGATCATCATTCATTACTCATTGCTAAGAGACCTTTGAGTAGTTGTCATTCATCTCCCTCATTTCTCTCGGCATTTATAACAACATCGAGAAAGCGTGTGATACATGTGCTGAACTTTTCCTCACCGACAGAGGAGCCATTTTGTTTTCTTCAGAACTGCTTGGGACGTAGTTTGACCATCCTCTAATTCATCTAAAATGAATTCTCAGTCTTCTTCTCTCCAGTATTTACTATTGAAGAGAATAACATCAAGGAAGCTGATACCAGATTCTTCCATTATTGCAGCAGTGTATCCCACACTGCTCCATTTATAGAAGTATGTTATCCAGGTGGACCTCTTTCACGTTGGCTTGCTGCTTCTAATGTGTTTTCCTCCTAGCCCTCCTGGGAAATTAATGAAGGAAATAGATTTCAAGATATAATCATATATTCTGTATAGACTAGAGCCAGTTTGGCCTAGCAGTTAAGGCAGCAGCCTAAAAATCCAGAGACCAGAGGTTCTAGTCCTGCCTTAAATATGAAAGCTGGCTGGGTAACTTTGGGGCAGTCATTCTACCTTAACCCACGGCTATGACAAACTGGTCAGTCAATTCCTGTCACAACCAATGGATCAAGACTCAGTTGATCCAAAAAAAGTGGAAGCTGCATGTGTGAGAAAATGCTAGGAAGGAAAAAATAAATTCTGTACATTATTTCATTGTTCCTTTATGGTGATATTCAGCAAATATTTAGCATACAAATTCTTCATCATTCCTGAAAGCTCATTGGATAATATTTTGCCATGCCTCCTTATTTTATAGGTAGAAAAGCAACCACAGTATGAGTATAACTTGTATATGTATCTTTACTTTGTCGGATTCATTATATTTGGTTCATTCTTCACTTTGAATCTTTTCATTGGCGTCATCATTGATAATTTCAACCAACAAAAAAAGAAGATAAGTATTCATTAACATTTGTTAATTGTTTTTATTGGTTGTGTTTTTATAATGGATGATTTTAATGTTTTTCAATGTTTTTTATGTTGTAAGCTGCCCATAGCCATTGGATACAAGATGGGCAACAAATAAATTTCATAAATAAATAAAATTAAATAATTAGTTTTCACTTCAATATACTAATTGTTATAACGTCCTACAACATTGAGAAGGCTGTCCACAATTGGCATAATTGTTATAATGGAAGAATAAATTCTCATAGATATTTGTTGATATTATTTATCTTTTCATAGCTAACATTTTGGAATATTAAGTGGCAAAAATTCAATAGTCTAGTGTTCTTTTCAGTATTTGTAATGAAATAAAAAATGTATTCCATTTTATGTTGTTGCATAAAAAAGAATGGACAAGCACTTTTCAAGATTTTTAGAGAGCTCCTTTTCTCTCATCTCCCTTGTTGTTTTACATACAGCCCATTAAATGACTAAAAAAAGTCGAGTCTCTGATTACTACTTTTAAAATATTTATTTTTTAAAATTCTTAATTCTATTTTGGAATACAGCCATTTTATCCAACAAAATAAGACACTTTAAGATTTATACAAAATCCTCAGCTAAAAGTAATTTTACAATAGTAAACTTAACAATATAAACCTAAATCATATGGTAACAGATTAAGAAAGGTTAACAACTAAAGTTCCCAATATTAATTTTGCCTGCTACGCAGCAGCTAGATCCTAATGCTTTCATTAAACCAAAGTCCCCAACCCCCGGTCCTTGGACCAGTACCGGGCCGTGGCATGCCAGCAACTGGTCCGCACAAACAAGCAAAGGCCCATCCGTGGGATGCAGGCAGCACACAAAACCACGCTCCCTCCAGTCCTCAGAAAAATCTCTCTCCATGGAACCGGTCCCTGGTGCCCAAAAGGTTGGGGGACTCTGCATTAAGCCATCCACCACATTTAGCACACCTTATCCAGCTGGGACGCGGTGGCTCAGTGGGTTAGGATGCTGGGCTTGTTGATCAGATGGTCGGCAGTTTGGCGGGTCGAATCCCGAGTGCCGCGTAACAGAGTGAGCGCCTGTTACTCGTCCCAGCTTCTGCCAACCTAGCAGTTCAAAAGCACGTAAAAATGCAAGTAGAAAAATAGGGACCACTACGGTGGGAAGGTAACAGCGTTCCGTCCGCCTTTGGCGTCTAGTCATGCCGGCCACATGACCACGGAGACGTCCTCGGACAAGCGCTGGCTCTTCAGCTTTGAAACGGAGATGAGCACCAGCCCCTAGAGTTGGAAACGACTAGCACGCATGTGCAGGGGAACCTTTACCTTTATCCAGCTGGAATGGCCAGCAAATAGCAATAGCACTTAGACTTATATACCATTTCACAGTGCTCTATAGCCCTCTAACCAGTCTGCACAGTCAGCATATTGCCCCCAACAATCTGGGGCCTCATTTTACTTTAGCAACATATATTAGATTTTTGGCCCCCAGATAATTATTTTCTACAGCTGTACCGTGACTTAGAACAGTTCACTTGCTGACTATTCAGAGTTAACAGTGGCAATGAAAAAAGTGACTTACGACCATTTTTCACTTATGACCATTTTTTTACAACCGTTGCAGCATTCCCCCATGGTCACGTGATCAAAATTCAGATGCTGGGCAACTGACTCATATTTATGACAATTGCAGTATCCCAGGGTCATGTGATCACCTTTTGCAAACTTCTGGCAAGCTAAATCAATGGGGAAGCCATGTTACCACTGCAGTGATTCACTTAACAGAAATGTTGGGCTCAGTTATGGTTGTAAGTCGAGAACTATCTATACATTGAATTATTTGTGCCATTTTAATTCCATTATATCAATTTGGAAATATTTTTTGAAACTCGTTGCCATCACTTATTATTCTATCTATCGTGAATAATATAGTATATAGTATAGTATTTCTCCCGTTCTATGTTCTCTTATCTCCAGAATGTTTTATGAAAACATAATAACCATTAGTTGCAATAGAAATACATGAAAAATTCCACTGTTCCACATTCCTTCATTTGGAGAATTTTTCATAGCTTTGTTTTAGCTGGTTAGTAGAATTTCAAGGGAAGAACTTGCCTTCTTATCCTGTGATCGCTTAGTTTATTGAGGAAACTGTTAACCGATTTCTTTCAAAGCCTTTTTAAACTACCATATACAACTTTGTCCTTGTGAGGTAAATGGGTTATAACCATTTTGTTTTACTTTTTTTACTTAGGAGGTCAAGATATTTTTATGACAGAAGAACAAAAAAAATACTATAATGCCATGAAAAAATTGGGATCCAAAAAGCCACAGAAACCTATACCCAGGCCATCAGTAAGAATGCCTTGTTATTTATTTAACTGGCTAAAACAAATAGGGATAAAATACTTTGTTTAATTGAAATAAAAATGTATCCTTTTTATCAATAACTGAAAAAGTAACTTAATAAAATGATTTCCAATCCTTCAGGAAATAATAATAAATTGTTTTTTTTCTCTTTTAGAATAAAATACAAGGCTTTGTTTTTGATTGTGTAACCAAACAAGCCTTTGACATCGGCATCATGATTCTTATCTGTCTTAACATGCTCACTATGATGGTGGAAACAGCTGACCAGGACCCTTCCGTAGAAGATATTTTATATTGGATTAATTTGATTTTCATTGTCATTTTTACTGCGGAGTGTCTCCTGAAATTGATTGCTCTCCGTTACTATTATTTCACTATTGGCTGGAATATATTTGATTTTGTGGTTGTCATATTCTCCATTGTAGGTAAGAAACTTTTGAAGTAAAATCAGACTAAATTGTCTTTTGAATATTCTGGACATTTGGTATAAATTACTAAGCACTGCTGATGACATACCCGGTATTCTTGGCTTCACATTTTACAAAGCCTGTTTGTATTACTGTATTAATTTGTGTATGATAAATTGTTAAAAGCATTATATTACCTCAGAGATCATAGAAAGCACTTTCATGTGATTTCACGTACAGATGAAAAACACTATTCTTAGTGCAAGTCATAATTAATTGGTGAATTTATTGGATGCTCCCTGAGATAGCTTTTATCCTTTGTTTTCTTTGAGTAAACAAATATATTTATTCAGTTATATTATGAAAACACACACTTTAATATTCAGATTTCTAAGAAATTATCACAAATAGACTGTAATAAAATGCTAGAATTTTTTCTTTTTTAACCATAGAAAAAAAGGTTAAAATTTTTAAATAGTTAATATGTCAGAAAAGAGCCTGTATTAAATAAGTAGATAACTATAATTTACTTAATTACAATAATCCTAAAATTATAATTAGAACCTTCCTGTTTTAAACATGGAAGCCTCTTTCCTCAGGATCTTACTTAAAGACCAAACACAATTCTAAGCTCTCAGAATTCATGGATCTCTGTGCAAAACTCTGAATAAAAATGAGTTGCATATGTCGTATGCTGTGCACAAAAAATGTTTTGTTTTCTGATAGTTCTCCCACTTTTGCTAAAAAAAAATGATTCATTTTTGTGCACAGGATACGTTGACTTAGTGTCCTATTCCTGTTTTCTCAGTCATATGACTTAGAAAAGAGGGATAGAGCCAATTTCAGATAAAAGAAGTCATAAGGATGTTATTTCATCCTAATTTAAAGTTATGGTAATAATACACTCCTGATTTAAAGTTACAATAATATATAATAAATGTATGAAAATATAACTACAATTTTAACTCGTAGTGATTTTTTTTGTAGGTATGTGCCTGTCACAGATCATTGAGAAATATTTTGTATCCCCCACCTTGTTTCGAGTGGTCCGACTTGCCAGGATAGGTCGAGTCCTGCGTCTAATCAAGGGGGCAAAGGGGATCCGCACCCTGCTTTTTGCCTTGATGATGTCTCTCCCTGCCTTGTTCAACATTGGTCTCCTCCTTTTCCTGGTCATGTTCATCTATGCCATATTTGGAATGTCCCAATTTGCCTATGTTAAAAGAGAAGCTGGGATCGACGACATGTTCAATTTTGAAACGTTTGCTAACAGCATGATCTGTCTGTTTCAAATTACCACTTCTGGTGGTTGGAATGCACTGCTGCTTCCCATTCTCAACAAGGAGCCAGACTGTGACCCTAAAAGGGTTCATCCGGGAAGTTCTGTCGAAGGAGACTGTGGCAACCCTTCGGTTGGGATTTTCTTCTTCGTCAGCTACATTATCATCTCATTTTTAGTTGTAGTGAACATGTACATTGCTGTCATTTTGGAGAACTTCAGCGTGGCTACTGAAGAAAGTGCTGAACCGCTAGGGGAAGATGATTTTGAGATGTTCTATGAGGTCTGGGAAAAGTTTGATCCAGGTGCAACACAGTTTATAGAGCTCAGCAAACTCTTTGATTTTGCTGCCTCACTAGAGCCCCCTCTGCTAGTACCAAAACCAAACAAAGTTCAGCTAACTGCAATGGACCTGCCCATAGTGAGTGGTGACAGAATTCACTGCCTGGATATCTTATTTGCCTTTACAAAGCGTGTTCTGGGTGAAAGCGATGAAATGGACGCCCTTCGTGTGCAAATGGAAGATCGGTTCATGGCTGCTAATCCCTCAAAAGTCTCCTATGAACCAATTACAACTACCCTGAAACGGAAACTTGAGGAGGAATCAGCTAAGGTTATTCAGAGAGCCTTTAGGCATTATCGCCTAAGGAAACCGGTGTGCAATACATCATACTTATATAGGGATGGGGATGTTTTTCCTCCCAAAACTGAAATGGCTTTTGATAAATTAAGTTTGAGCTTAGCTCTGGAAAAGACAGAAAGAAGCTCCTCCACAACTTCACCTCCTTCCTATGAGAGTGTAACAAAACCAGACAAATATGAACAAGAAAAGTCAGAAAAAGAAGAAAAAGGTAAAGATGACAAGGATTACAGAAATTAACCCTGAAGCAGACCTATAATTCTGTCTACACCAAATTGTTTTCAGCATGAGAAAAGTAGTACTGATACTAACAGGAATCTTGCTGAAAGCTTATGCCAAACTACCGTTTCTACTATATCAAAATAATATATTCATGCATCCAAGGTACTTGTAATTTTATTGTTGACTGCATAGTATGGTAACAGACTTATGAGGACAAAATCAATTCTTCTTACCAGCTTGCACAGATGAAGAGGATTCACAAAATTACTATAGGCTGTAAGAATGCATTAGCATTTGTGTGCGTGCGTGCGTGCGTGTGTGTGTTAACAACAACCAAAAATTATTCCCTTGCTGCAATAATTGTATCCGATGTGTGCATCTCAATTGCCATTTACTTCACGTTTGACAAAATCGTTAGTGCGATTGTACTTCTGTTCACAAATCATTGTTTGTGATGATGTCCAGCAACAGAATTGATTTTTCAAATACATTTATATATGCATACATACATATATATTTAACTTTATTACTTATCATAAAGATAGGATCATTGGGGAACTTAACCATTGTAGGCTTAAAACTTTCGTCAGACATTTGTAGGCTTGTCCAAAGTTATCTGCAAGATCCTTCAGTCCTGCAAATTTCACCCTGAAAAAAAAAAATATTGTCCAGCTTTGTTTACTAAAACCGAGCCCAGAATAGAAACGAGGGGACTGGAGTTCCTCCCCCATCACTGTGCAAGGTCAGCCAGCAGCTTGACCTACCAATCTTCTTTATTGGCTGTTGCCGATTCCAGAATTTATTTGCAGTTTATCACTGTTCACGCCATTGGCTGTTTGAATTTAGCTGACATCTGCTCAACTTTAAAGACACTGATAGCTTCTTTAAGAATATACAGTAGGCTGCTGTCTGGCACAACTTGAATACTAAATGTAGCTTCGTGGGATTTTCCTTTCCAAAACAGTCTGAATTAGCTGCTACTTGGGCTATCAATTCTGACTTTTTTAAATAGATGGTTTTTCATGTTTTGGCAATACATACATATATTCATATTTTAGAAGAGGAATGTGTTCAGAGGTGATACTTCCTTAGGGTAAAAAGTCTTGAATCCTGTGAGATATGGTACATAAGAATGCAAAAGCTAAATGAATTTTGCATTCTCATATGTATTCTCCTCTAACTACTACTACATGGGGGGGAAAAACTATTAAAATAATCAAAAATGAAATGCACATATTCTAAAATGCAGTACTATAGCATACAATGTATGCATTGCATTTGATGGTAAGACTAGCTTTTACCATTCGTTCATGGATTCACTGATTGATATGATTCATTCATTCATTCATTCATTCATTCTAAAATTATATGACAACTACAATAGGGTCCAGTAACTTAAATACTTATGATGGCATTTTGTGAGCTGTCCCAAGTCTCTAGCGCATTAGGTATCCCTTGAATTTATTTGCCCAGTTAGTTTACTG
The DNA here is from genome assembly GCF_964194415.1 of Vipera berus. Lineage (NCBI taxonomy): Eukaryota > Metazoa > Chordata > Lepidosauria > Squamata > Viperidae > Vipera > Vipera berus. Next base: position 155,821,103 of record NC_138202.1, on the reverse strand, counting down.
TTATTTTCAAACATGTACAGATAACAGATTTGCATGAAGGCATACTCTACTTCTTACCCCTTGCATGATGGAGAAGTAAGCAACTACCAGTAACAAGGAGCCATGACTTGTCCAAATTTCAGGGTTGCATAAGTTTGTAATTTTTACCTATTTATGCTATATAATACAAGAAAAGTTTCTATACAGTTTATAATGTATAGGTAAACTGAATCAAATAACATGTTGACTTTTCTTCTTTTATTGTGAATGTTCATATTTGAATTAGTATATTTCACAGTTTCTTTTATGTGGATCATAATTGTTGTTACTGTTTTTTTATTTATGTTTAAGCCATCTACAGCCTTCTAGAGTGGGCAGCCATAGCAATCTAATAAATTAAGTGAAATAAACCAAAATAATTATACATTTGGCTTATTTAAATATGTCATTTCTTTTTTCTTGCAAACTAGCTCTAGAATTACTGGATATAAGCCTAGCTCTCAAAAGATTAGTGAATAATTATCATCACTATTTGAAAGATAATTGTTCAACACATCTACAGCTGCAAAGGTTCTAGGTTAATTTCTTAAATATTTTTATAGATTGAAAATGCCCACTCAATAAACAGTGCCCTTGTGCCTAGAAAAAGGGCAAATGTCAGGAACTGCCTTAGGAAAGGTAGTCCACTTAACTTTCTCACATAGGAGGAAGGAAAACTTTCTTCCCGTGACACATGTGGAAGCTTTTAAAAAATAATCGAGATTTTTGGAAAATACTGTTTAACCTCTGCGGATCTGGTAAATTATACAGTTGTTGAATGCTCATTACTGTAGTTGGGTGAAGTTTTTTTTTAAAAAAAAAAGATCACTTGATAGTTTTTTGTATACTCCTTGTCACTTTCAGATAAGAGCTTTGTCACCTTAGTTAGCTCAAAGGGGAAACATAGAGAAAATCCTAAATTAATTGAACGTGCCATGCTTGGAATTGGGGCTGATGTGTATAATTTAGTAAAGTTCTACAAATTATTCTGATTAGAGTGATTTGGATTTTATTTACAGGATCTAGATCTTTTGGCCCAGAATACCTTTGTTGATAGGGGAAAACGTGTGTCTGAAGCTGAAAGAAACTAGTTGAAGAGATATTCTATTTATATTTGATGCTTCATATAACTACTGTATAATTTTTACTAATTATTCTATGACTTGTAACATTACTGTACTAACAAAATGTACTATGAACATTGTAATTGGGTTAAAATATAAATGCATAAAACTTTTTATAAAAGCATATTTTATATTATTTTTAAATCACTTTGATTTGTCAGCTTGCAGTTGATATGTTTTATTTATTTATTTGAACCGTTATTTTATAATACATTTTAACACGCCAATGGGGGTGGGGGGAGACGATCAGATTGTTATTGCTATATTTTGTGTCTGTGCCTAGCAGTTTCAGTTAGAAAAAGGGAAGAAATCTGAATGTGAAGTAATTGCAGATGTGTGATTTGCCTGTGAAAGGAGAGCTTTGGGTCTGTGATTTAATGAATGCTTGATTCTCATAGTACTTGCACAAACATTTGGGTCTTAAATTTCACTACTGCTACATCTGCTGCAGCATTCTTCTTGATCTGTACTGCATTTAGATACATCATAACTATAACTTGGTCCCCAGAGGCTGACTAAGTGTCCTCTTTCTGTAAGAACAAAATAGCAAAATGAAAACCAATGTATCTGGGCATCTTTCTTTTGTCTGTTTCTTACAGAGGAATGAAGTAAACCTATTCTTTTACTTTGGCTACTGACTAATAATATATATTGATGAATTGCATGTAGAAGAATATTTTAGCATAAAGAATTATAAACCATCTTACTAACAAGCCAAAAGAATAAAGCTGATAATTTTTATCATGGATTAATTTTGTGCTTCTTTTACTTTAAAATTTCATTAAAGTAAAATAATGTTTCAGGATGGGGGACAGGATTTTAAATGGTGAAAACACACCAAAATAAGATCCAGTTGTTTACCCAGTTGGGCCCAGCTACATCAATAGATACCAAAGATTCACATTTCTTAAAGAGTCAGCTCGGGACTGAACTGTGGGTCAATAGCACCAGTTTGTAGAGAAATAGTACAAGAACAATGCAGACACTATTGCTCTTATATAAATCCAGCTGTGGTTTACTATGCCATTGTGACCATTTTCACCCAGCTAGTACCAATGTTTTCACTTGTAATGTCTGTATTAGCGTGGAAGAAATAATTACAGCTTCTCAAACTATCACATAGAAACCATCTTGATCCAGAGATTAAGCTAAATTTTAAAGCCAAGGTAACATCAAAGCAAGATAATGTAACAATATCCAGATCTAGTATTCTTTCTTCAGGGGAGGATCAACCAGTCTCCTCCATGCTTCATTTTTGGTAAGCAATAAGGACATCCTGAAGCTTTCCTTTGGAAGGCTTGATTTAGCACATTACTAATCTTTGGGTGTTTATTTTTATTTATATGATGAATTTGTGAGTTTGTACCTCCAAGGAGATCTTTATACATTCTCTAATATTCCCAGGAAAAATAATCTCTCATCTTTTTCCATTAATACTGAAGTATGTCTTTCCTGAATTCAGCTAATCTCCTACAATGTCCTGATAATGTCAAATATTGTTACCCTGGTATGAGGCTTTTATCTAGTTTTTTAGAGTGTTATGATCCCATGTATCATCTCTGGAACCTTTATATGCAATTAATGTTCTTAATCATTGGTATCAAACCCTTCACATTAATTTGCCAGCAAAGAATTCATTTATTTACCTGCTTTTTCCTGGATTTGCTAGATAAATCATAATGCTGAATTTTCTACTGCCCTATTCCAAAGTATGGCCCCATCCTCACTAGCCAACCCATGTCCGTTCCAGTTGTTCTGTGGCAGTCTGGTAATTCATTATCTGTGCTCTTGCCTAAGGAAATAAACTGCAATCCATGAAACAAAGCAAAATAAAACCATATACAGTATTTTGGGATAAAATTATGAAGCTTGACATATTTGGAAACTAAACAATTATATTGCTCCCAGTAATTAAAATGTATTTCAGAAGACAGGAGTGACAAATAGGTCCTCCAACTTTTTAATCCAATCAAGGAGAACATTCTTATGAATGTCACAAATAATGGTGAATGTGATTTTTGGCAAGGTCTTTATTCAAAAATGTAAAATAAAATGTAGCCTTACAGCAATCACACAAGTTAACTGTGACTTGTGGAAGGTAATTGATTTGATACCTATGCTGCCAGTGGATCAAGCTGAAGATCTCTTAAAGGATTTTTGTTTTAAGGACAAAACCTAGATGTATTCTTCCTTTTCATCTTGAAATATGCACTGTTTCACATAGATCAACATATATTCCAAGGCACATCTAACAGCAATCCTCCAAATGGACAGCAGTAGCCATGAAATTTGTGAGGTGGTGACACACAGCTATGCCTTCTTCCAACCTGCCTTGTTCCCACACAAGCATCAGCCTTTCTTTAAAGCATTCCGACTGTAGTTCTGCTAGGCAACTACATAGGCTCAATCTTTCTCTATACTGTACGTTATATCAGGGCTTTTCAACCGGTGGTACGCGTGCCACTTGTGGTACATTAACGAGTGGCAGGTGGTACGCAGCCCTGCCTAGCCAAGTGTAGTGGGGGAGGGAAAGAGCCAGCGCAGGCAAGGACGTCCTCCAAGAGAGTCCTCTGGAGCTGCAGAGTGGCTGGGGTAAGGCAAAGGGTGAGAGAAAATGTTGGTTTTTTTCAAATTCTTCCTTCAGAAGGAGGTGGGCATGAGAAAGAGGGAGGGAAGGAAGCCCTGCCTTAGCACTTGGCCACCAGCAGCCCTGCCATTGATTTTGCTTGTCAAAAAGGTTGCAAAAGGGGAACACATGACCCTGGGACACTGTGACCATCATAAATATGAATCTGTTGCCAAGCATCCAAATATAAATCACATGATCCTGGGCATGCTGCAATGTGAAAAATGGTCATAAGTCATTTCAGTGCAATTAAAACTTTGAACAGGTGTTTTTTTTTTTGTTAAGTTTTTGACACCTTGCTAGGTGGTACTCGAATATTGCCATATCCTAAAAGTGGTACAATTGGTGAAAAGGTTGAAAAGCCCTGGGTTAGATGTCCATTCCCAGACACTTGAAAGGGCCAACTTATTTCAGTAATGTTATGGTACCTGAACGCTACTCCAGGTAGGCAACTTTTTACTCACTTGTGTTAAGTAACAATGTTCACAATAAATAATTACTTATCTGTAACTGCTGTTCCTTGAGTTGTCATCAGTGAATTCACATAATCTACCCTCCCATTTTGCTTGAAGTCATGTGTTCCTTCAGGTCCTTTCTGTCAAGAATTGGAGATTCTTAATGATCCAGTCATGTGCTATATTGGACAGAAGGTGTTTCTGCCAAGTAATTGTGTTCTAAAATATTGCAAATGAGTCTCTGCCTCTATGTGTGCTTTCAAATATGATCACTTCAAGAACTAGTTGCAGATAGAGTAACTAGTATATGGGATGCGGTGGCTCAGTGGATTAGGATGTTGAGCTTGTCGATCAGATGGTTGGCAGTTTGGCGGGTCGAATCCCAAGTGCCGCGTAACAGAGTGAGCGCCTGTTACTCGTCCCAGCTTCTGCCAACCTAGCAGTTTGAAAGCATGTAAAAATGCAAGTAGAAAAATAGGGACCACTACGGTGGGAAGGTAACAGCGTTCTGTGCGCCTTTGTCGTCTAGTCATGCCAGCCACATGACCACGGAGACGTCCTCGGACAAGCGCTGGCTCTTTGGCTTTGAAACGGAGATGAGCACCGGCCCCTAGAGTTGGAAACGACTAGAACGCATGTGCGGGGGAACCTACCTTTACCTTTAGAGTAACTAGTATTTTTTTTAAAAAAAAAAACCATGTTAAACAAGCTATAGTCACCTGGTTTGTATATAACATTAAATCATAATGGGTTCAGAATTTCACGAAATAAACCACATTACAGAAAGGGTGACCCATCTATAGTTTAAACCCAATTTTTCCATTGCATACCCAATATGCACCTTATGATAATTTTTATACTATTCATATCATGAACCCCTATGTATGAAGAATCCTCTAGGAATGCCATGCTATTTCCTCTGGCTCAATTCCTCATCTAGTCACAAGAAACTATCAGTGTCAGAGCCAAACCCACTTGGTGTGATAGCAAGTCATTTTTTTTTCTGCTAAAGAAAAAAATATTCTTTGCTGGAAAAAGCAAGTGGTTTGGGAGAAATGTTCAGATTCTGGTCGTGGCAGAAACAGCACAAAAAATCCTTGCCATGTCTAGTATTAGCTGAAGTATCAGTAGTACTATTTTAGTGCAGTACTCATTGATTTGGCAAAGATTATCAGATTAAGTAGAAGTAGGTGAAGTGTTTTCCAAAAGCCCACAATCCTTGCTGCATCTAAACAATATTCCAAATCCATGCTGGTACTTACCTTTAAAGCTCTACATGGCCTAGGCCCGGGATATTTGCAGGACCGTCTGCTGCCAGGGACAACTTCCCATCGCCCAGTGCGCTCACACAGAGAGGGCCTCCTCAGGGTGCCGTCGGCTAGACAATGTTGGCTGGCAACCCCCAGGGGGAGCGCCAGCCCTGTGGAATCAACTCCCCCTTGAGCTCCGGATGGCCCCGGATCTCCGGTCCTTTCGCCACGACCTCAAAACTTTCCTTTTTCATCAGGCTGACCTGGACTGACGACGGGTTTTTAAAATGTTTTAATTTTTAATTGTTTAGTTAATTTATTTTGGGGCTGTTTATTTAATTTCTCTTAACTTTTGTATTGTTGTTTTTATTGTTGTTAGCCGCCCTGAGTCCTTCGGGAGATAGGGCGGCATATAAGTCCCAAAAATAAAATAAATAAATAAATACACCATGGACTTCAAATCTCAATGTCTGGTTTCATGTAATAAACCCAAGCAACTTGCATTTTGGCTTAGCCTAATGTGGGAAACAAATCAAAATCACCCATATAGCATGTTCTCAAACATCACTTAAGACATGAAACCATTCACAGCAAATGTGCATACACTAATGTCTTTGGGTATAGTCAAAATTTTGGAGGCAGGCAGGAGATAACTATCATGATGGCAAACAACTGGAAAGAAATTTGATAAAACCATGAAGACGTTGTGCTTGAACTTCAATACTATCCTTAACTTTATTGATCTTTGCCATTATAAACAAGAAATACCTTTCTTCTCTTTCATAGAATGAATTTATCTAATATTAGGGTTCCTATTGAGGCTTCTCTAACTGGTACATGTTTATATCCCATTAATCAATTTATGTCCCACACAACATTGCACTCTATCAATTCTAAGGCTGGTTTTGTGCCTTTTATCACATACTTGGTCTTCTTTGTACTTAATCTTTCCTATTTATTCACTGTGCTCCTTAACTTTCATTACTAGTTTTCAGATTATTTGCATTTTCAGCTATCAGAGTGTCATCAACATAAGTCATGTGAGATTCGAAAGGGTACAAGACAAGGAGGCCCTGTGTCTCCACTCTTGTTTATTTTGGTGCTGGAAGTCCTGAATAGAGATATCAGGCAAGATGAGAAAATAAAATAAAAGGTATTAATGTTAAGAAGGAAGTTTACAAATTGAGGACCTTTGCGGATGATTTGGTGATATTTCTACAAGATCTAAAAAATAATGCAGAACATTTGATGAAAAAACTAAATGAGTTTGGTTTCCTGGCTGGTTTCAAAATTAAAAAGCAGAAAACATCAATGTTGACTAAGAATATGACCGCACAGGATGGCGATATAGTGACTAAAAAGTCTGGTTTTAAGGTTGAGAAAAATGTGAAATATTTGGGGGTTAACAAAATCAAACACGAACTTATTCAAAAATAATTATGTGCCTCTCTGGAATGGTATCAAAAAAGATTTATTAAGATGGGACAAATTGCATTTATCATTACTAGGTAGAATTTCTGTGATTAATATGAATGTTTTACAAAAGATGCTCTTTCCAACATTACTAATACCTGCAACTGTTTAAATAATGGCAGAGGTATATCTCTAAGTTTATATGGTAGGGGAAAAAAACCAAGAATTAGATATAAATTATTGCAAGATGTTAAGGAAAGAAGGGTTTGGGCTTACCCGATTTGAAACTGTATTTTGATGCTTGTTGTTTAGTTTGGTTAAAAGAATAGGTGAACCTTCAAAATAAGAGGTTACTGGATCTAGAAGGCCATCAATTAAGGTTTGGTTTGCATGGTTACTTGTGGTATGACAAAGTTAAAGTAAATGTTGATTTTAATAACCATTTTACTAGGTGTGCCATTTTGAGAGTTTGGAATAAATATAAGTTTCTCTATGAAGGTGCCACTTTGGGTTTCCCCACAAGAAGACTTTTGTTAGAAAAGAGATGGCGATGAGACCAAATTGGTGGACCTATGGTAAAATAATATCTCTTAATTTGGATGAGCCTACCCTCAGATCCAAGGAGGAGCTAGAATCAGAAGGTCATGTTTGCCATTGGTTTGCATATATGCAATGGAAAGAAAGATTTAAGTTAGATAAAAATGTTAAAAATGAACTGGAAACCCTACTGTGCGGTAGTGATGAACATATTATTGCTAAAGTTTATAAAATGTTATTGAATTTAAATCTGGAAAATGAACAAGTAAAACATTGTATGACTCAGTGGGCAAGGAATTTTGGGTACAATATAATGCTTGAACAATGGGAAAATATGTGGAATAAATGATGAAAATTTACATTAAATTATAATTCAAAAGAAAAATTTTACATGATGATGTACCATTGATATTTAACATCAGACAAGTTATCAAAAGTGTATAAAGGTATTTCAAATGAATGTTGGAAATGTAAAGGTAAGGAAGGTACTTTTATGGTGGGCGTGCGATAAAGCAAGAAAATATTGGAGTAGGATTCAAATGTTAATACAGAAAATTCTTAAAGTGAATATAGAAAGAAAACCAGAGACTTTTCTCTTGGGGCTAATGGACAAAGACTTGGAAAAAATATGGAACTTTGATATTATATATATTGACAGCAGCAAGATTACTCTATGCTCAGAAATGGAGGACTACAGTACATCAATTCCCACAACAGAGGAATAATTACAAAAGCTGATGGAGCTAGCAGAAATGGCTAAACTGACTGTACTGATTAAAGAAAAGCATACAAACACTTTTATTGCCACATGGAAACCACTTCTAGACTTTATGCTTGAGGTTGAAAAAAATGAAATTTAAGTTGGGTTTTTAATTTTGGCTTTTAATTTTAATTTAATTTTGGGTTTTACCAATTAGATAGACGTGATGTTATCAAAATGGCTAGCTTATATTATTTTGTAAAAGTAAAAAGTTGAGGTTTGAAGTTGATGCTTTACTTTGCTGCACCAAAGGAAGTTGGAAGTCAATCCCTTTTTTTTCTCTTCCCTACCTCACTTCTCTATTCCATTTTCCCTTCCCTATCTTTTCTATTTACTTCGTATTTTCATTGTATCATATACGATAAACTAATAAAACTTTATACATAAAAAAAAATTAACACAGGTTACAGATGTTCCTTCTTCCAGCTTTAAGACTATACTTATCTTCTTTCAATCCAGTTTTAGTACACACAGAGATTGAACAAATAAAGAGTACAAAGCCTTGTCTTGTTACTTTGCCAATAGGAAGCCACATTGTTTTGCCCTATTTCATCTGGACTGTGCCCTATGTACAAGTTTCACACAAGAACAATGAGCTATGCTGGGATTCCCATAGATATTCCCAAAGGTATTTCATAGCATTACATAGTCAACACAATCAAAAGTAAATTTGATTTCTACGTATTCCATCTGGTCGTGTCTATACAGATAGCCTGTTTCAAGCAAAGCATAGAGAGGCAGAAACTGGTAAGACATTCTGCTTCATTTCTGTTTCCTAGGTCATACAGTCCAACTACATTTCCCACTTTGGCTTTCCATCTTGCTTGCCTGTTCTGTTGATTTCAGACTGAAGTTGACCTTAACGTCTGTTAATCTTTTCCTCTTCTGCGCCAACGGTTAGAGCATAAACCTGGATAAGTCTCATACTAAATGATCCACAAAATCTGGTATTATTTGTTGATAAGACTGCATTGTTCCCAGGTTCTGTCTTAGTTGTATCTTTCCTACAAAGGCAACATTAGTCCTTCTTTGTTTTTATCCTGTATAGTAAGCGGTACAATCCTTTTAATGAAAGGGTCCAATTCTAACCCATTTCAGTTCACTGTTCCCTAAGATATCAAATTATAGCTGATTATCTTTCAGTGTGTCTAGCTTTTCCATATTCATGCTTCTTATGTTTATGTTCTCACTATAATTATGTCAACGCTTTGAATTTTTCTGTAGGGCAACATCAGCAACTGGATGTCCCAAAGGTTTTGCCTAGCTAGCTGCATCAAAAACACAAATAATATTTTGAAATACCTTCTGTTCTTTCTCAGTAGCATGTTGAATGCCTTCCAACATGTGGAGCCCATCATCTTGCACTATGTCATCAATCACTTTATTTTGTCCAGTCACATGATCTTTTGGTAAAATATTGAAGTGGTTTCTCCTGAGCAGTATAAATTGATGCCTTTGCCATTGTCCCTAAAGTAATCTTCCTCCTCCAGCAACTTCCTATATGACTCCTGCTCAATATAGATAATTGCTTGCTTTAATGGGGCACCTGGGATGACCTTCACACCTTGAATGAGCCTGCTGGGACTCTTACATACTCTTGACATATTCTCCCAGCTTGTTACTCATCCCTTCCAGTAACACATAAAACACATGACATGAAGAGGCAGCATAGCAGGACTTATGGAAGGGGACAAATGATATATACATACACACATACACATATATATTTATATATATATATAGTGTTTTGAATACCTTGCGGGGCAAAAGGCCCATATTTGGGCAGGCAAGGTGTTCAAAACACCCAAGAGATAGATAGATAGATAGATAGATAGATAGATAGATAGATAGATAGATAGATAGATAGATAGATAGATAGATAGATAGATAGATAGATAGATAGATAGAGATATCTGTGTGTGTGTGTGTGTGTGTGTGTGTGTGTGATTTGTCCCCCTCCATAAGTCCTGCTATGCTGCTTCTTCAAAACACTGAAGACATATCTCCCCTGCCTCTTCCTTCCCCAATACAGTTGACAAAGTGAGAAAGAGCCTGTGGCCTAGAGGTTAAAACAACTGCCTAATGTGCAATTAGCCCAGGTTCAAATCCCAGAAGGGTGTGGCTGACTGATGAGAACAAATCCTTTAATTCTTTGTTAGCAATCCAGAGAGAGAGAGAGAGAGAGAGAGATCAAATATACACACATGCACACACACACACACACACACACACACATTGTTTCATGTGTAATAAAGGTGTATCACACTTCAAAGGCATGAATGTAACTCCTGTGACTTTTTAAAGCAGCCACAATTTTTGTTGGAGGTCTGCAGAGGTTTGGACTAGCAATCAATATTGGACATACTGTTTCTGTTCAGACATCAGTTTATACTGTTTATAAAATCTTTAAAAAGTAAATATAATTAATTTCAAACGTAAGAATTCAGTGAATGCAAAATGTTCACTATTATTATTCTGTGGGCTTTCTATTTTTAGCCCAGCTGCCTTTGTTCAACAACCTGAATTCTAACAAAATAAAATTAATGTCAACTTGCATCAATCTCTTTTAATGATTCAAATACATTACTTATCCCAGGACGTAACTATCATTAATTGCACTATACCAGGGGCAAAACTTGCCGACTCCCGACTCTTCCTCAACATCTAAACCAGATTTTTTTTTCCAACAGCACGTGGTCTCGAAGGAAATCTGCATAAAGTATAAGGATGGGACGAGAGGGATGTCTTGCTTTTCCCCCCGACCTTCTTGCAAAATTCCTTTTTGGGGGTTTAATTCGAGAGTCTTGCACAAATCATTGACGCAACCCGCTTCTTTATGCAAAGAAGCGGATCGCATCAAGGTTGACTCGGCCTTCCATCCTTCCGAGGTAGGTAAAATGAGGACCCAGATTGTTGGGGGCAATTAAGCTGACTTTGTAATAATGCCGCTTGGGGGTGTGTGTGAAAGCCCTAATAAGCAGGCATATACATAGAATGAAGGCTACTGCTAAGCTTGTAAGCCGCCCTGAGTCTTCGGAGAAGGGCGGGATATAAATGGAATTAAAATAATAATAAAAAGATCCCTGCGCTTTGTTCGCTGGCCCTGGAAAGCACGCTGTGGTGTTGTTGTTTTTTCCATGCATCGATGCAAGACCTAACCGCAATGTGCTAAAATGGCAGCAAGTTGGGGAGCTGATAATGCCAGGAGAGGGAAGTGCCTGATAAAAATAGCCGAATACCTCTAAAAGCCAACCACCAAAGGACCCGAGTCTTTTTTTCTTTTCTTTTTGAGGGGCGGGGCGGGTATGTTCTTGCAGGATAAATGACTCATTTTTTCTTTCACTGGAGAACGACTCCCAAACGGAGTACCTGGCTTGGAAACACTTAGGGAAGGTGGGAGGGGGGGGGGACAAAAACACACAAACAAACCCCACCTTCCCGCAGGAAAGGCTCGCTGGGCGGGAAGGCGAGCAGGGCTGGAGACTCGTGCGTTACGAGCCGCCCTTTACAGGCCGGGGGAAGGCGGCGCGAGCGCTGCCTTTCTTCGGCGACGCCTCGAGACGGACCCGCGCTTCCCTTTCCCCCCCCCCCGTCGCCCCTTCAGCCCGCCTTTTCTCTCCCGGCGCTTCTGAGGAGACGCGGCGCCCCTCATCCCGCGCCGAGCTTTAAGGAATGGCTGGGGGGGGGGGGCGGTGGAAATGACACTGCGGTGCCGCCCAAGCCAAGCCAGTTGCGGCACTCTGCTGTCCGGCCGGGGGGCGGGAGAGGGGGGGGGGAGACGTGTGGCACTTCTCGCGCTGTTCCCGCGCGGTTCCTGCTGCAGGAGCACGAATTAAGTCAAGGAGCGGAAAGACAGCCCCGTCTGACACGAAATCAGAGCCGCAGTAGACCGGCTCCTTTTTATTTTATTTATTTATTTTTAAAATCAGTCCTTCACGGCTGCAAGCTTTGATCTGCGGAAATCGAGAAGCGGGTAGAAGCTTTTTTTTTTATTTTGTTCCTTTTTCTTTCTCCTTCGCCGCCGCGTTATTTATTTGGAGATGACGGGTCCTATAGGGTAGGCGTTCTACCTGCATAGCCATCCTGACTTAAAAGATAGGGCGTTGCGGTATAAGGGTCCGAGTGGTTGTATAGGGTGCATCTTAGAAAAATGCGTCTTTTCAAGGAGAGCGGATGAGCTTTGGGAATGGAAAGTTTCAAGCGGCAACCGTAGGTGTTCCAAATCTGCAAACTCAAATCCTAGATCAGGGTTTCGCTTTTATTGATGGCTTTCTGAATATGCCACAATGGTTACTCCCGCTGGAAGGTAGTGCTACAGCAATAAATATTTTACAAGTGCAGAGGTGTTTTGCTTGATCCGTCGCTATTTTTGGATTTTTCCAGCCAAGGATTTACCTGGCCATATATTTTAATATAAGCATCATTGAACACAACTAAATTATATATATATATCTAAAAAAAATCTTAAAAAAAATTTACACAAATATGAGCTGTCACTGTTGTGACTACTGCCTGTCAATGGCCTTCGGTTAGGCTGAAACAGGAAATAAAGATTTGTCCCATGTTTGGGGCCTAGCAAGGTAATCTAAATAGTTAACAAGCATTTTATATATATATATATATATATATATATATATATATATATATATATATATATATATATATATATATATATATATATATATATATATATATATATATATATATATATATATATATATATACATCCATGTGGGTTTTTAACTTTGTTTTAATACTTTTTTTTCTTTTGGGGGGGGGATGGAATATGAACATACTAATATCAAAGTATGATGAAAAGTCCAAACATAAGAGAAAGGGTAAGTTTTTCTGTCTCTCTCTGTGTATGTGTTCATGTTCCTTCCAGTCAGCTTTTGGCTCCTGACAACTACCTGGAGAAATCCCCACAGTTTGGCAAGGTTTTTCAGAAGTGGTTTCCATTCCTGCTTCCTAGGACAGAGAGGGGACTGGCCCAAGATCACCTAGGTGGCTTTGTATCTAAGATGGGACTAGAACTCACAGTCGCCTGGTTTCTAGCATATTGTACTAAATCATGGTTCATTTTGAGCATGGTTTGTTGACTAAATTGGAGTGGCTATGTTCACACACTTGAAGTATGTTTCCTTAACAAATACTTTTTTAATCGATACATCAAACGTGCTGGAGTTGAGATTATAATACCAGTGTGTAAAGTTTGTGCAAGCCATAGTTAAGAGGCAGTGGTAAACTACAGCTTGCTGTCGGACAGGAATTTATGAGTTCAGACTAGGCAGTGGTGTGGGGTATGTTATACCGGAACTGATCTATTGAAAAACGTGCAAAAAGAATAACCATAAATATTTCTTTGAAATGGTTCACATAAAAAAAATAAAGCAAAAGCTTTAATCAACATTTGTTCAAGGAAGATGAGGTGGTACCATTCTGTCCGTGAGGGCTGAACATGGCAATGGGTGGGTGAGTGAGGATAAAGGCTGCATAGGGGAAAAGACCCATAGATGCATAATATAGGCTCCACACATAAAACATCTAGCTATCGTGTTTCCCCAAAAGTAAGGCCTATCCCAAAAATACAACCTAGCTTTATTTTTGGGGGTGGGGGGTGGAGCTGCCCCTTGCGCCCCGCACCCACTCACCTTGCAACTCTCCTTGCAGGCCCACTTCTGCAGCGTCTTCTGCAGCCAGGCCTGCATTTCTCAGTCACAGGCCTTTGAATAGAATAGAGCTGGAAGGGACCTTGGAGGTCTTCTAGTCCAGCCCCCTGCTCGAGCAGGAGAACCTATACTATTTCAGAAAAGTGACTGTCTAGTCTCTTCTTTAAAATCTCCAGTGATGGAGCGCCCACGATTTCTGAGGGCAAGCTGTTCCACTGGTTAATTGTCCTCACTGTTAGGAAGTTTCTCCTCAATTCCAGCTTGCTTCTCTCTTTGATCAGTTTCCAACCATTGTTTCTTGTCCTGCCCTCTGGTGTTTTGGAGAATAGTTTGATGCCCTCTTTGTGGCAGCGCCTCAGATACTGGAATATTGCTATCATGTCACCCCATTTCTTCTTTTCTTTAGACCAGGGCTTTTCAACCTTTTCACCTACTGTACCACTTTTAGGATATGGCAATATCCAAGTACCACCAGTTGCCTAGCGAGGTGTCAAAAACTTGATGACCAAAAAAAAAAGGAAAAAAGTGATGAAGTACAAGTAGTCCTCAAATTACAACATTTCGCTTAGTGACTGGTCGAAGTTACAATGGCACTGAAAAAAGTGCACCCCAAGCCACAGCCGAGCTCTTCCTCCTGTCCAAGGTGTTCATTGTTGTGAGCATTTCTGTTGAGGATTGGCAGTGGGGGTGGGGTGGGGGGTGTTTGGTTTTTATTCCCCCTGTCTGCTGGGTGGTTTTGGTCACTTCACATGACCCTGGGACACTGACCATCATAAATATGAATCAGTTGCCATTCTTAAAAATTGATAGGGACTACAATATCAATAAATCAAGAAGAGGCAGGCAATAGAGATGGGCTGCGAAAAAATTGCTGGGATCCTGAAGAAAGCAACACACATCTATCCAGGATTTTGAAGGTAACAGTATCAAAGTAGCTAAGTTGCTGAATTTCTGAAAGCAGACGTATATTTGTGTTTGATTATGTACCAAGCTAAACAAAGGTACAAAGGGCCTCATGTTAAAATTCATATTGATACCTCCAGTTTAAGGCCCCATTTTTGTGCAATGTTGTAATAAACATTAGAAAACTGGGTTATTGTCTTTACGTAACGAAAAATAAAGGAGCCATCGTATGGGCATGGAAAAAGGAGACTGACTCTTTTCTGCCATATCCTGCCCTGCCCTATCAAAATCATTCCTCCCATACAGACTTTTGCTTAGGTAAGGTTCCCTTTACCATCCAAGATTGTTTCTTCTGTCAGAAATATAATAATGAGACTTTACAATAGGATTGTGCCTGGAAAAACCACCTGCCTATGATTTAATATATAAAATACATCATGGGTTGTTTGGCCCAAAAAGAGCTTGCCTACCAATGACATAATACAGGGGCTTTCACCAGGAATGGATGAAATCAATGGCCCTGATGGCTAAGATGCTACCTTATTAATCCATTAAGTGTTTACTTCTAGTTTGAGAATTAAAACAATCACTGGCTACTTGCTAAAGTTGGCAAAGAGAATCTCCATTATCAATTGGATTTTTGCCCTCTTTTCCATAAATGCCAAATAAATTGGAATGCTTATTGTTACCTCCCTTTCCAATAAATGATGGCAAAATTAAAACAATTTGGGGAGATACCAAAAAAAAAGGAAGCTGATGCAGTATAGAAATTCCTGTCAGTCCACTTCCTTTTAAGATAAAGCAAAAGATAGATTGTCCAACATAGTAAAACAAGCTCAAAGGAATACATAATGATATTCATATCAATATCTGTAATCCTGGGCTCAAATCAAAATCAACTTGAGAGAGCCTATGTTTTTCTCCTTTAAGCTCTTTTTTTGGATTTTTCTCTTTTCAAAGTCATGAAACTCGCTATCTTGCATTTGCTAATAAAGATCTGATCTGGTTCTGTAATGCAGCATATTATTACGTATTAGAGGTTAGGTATTGAATAAAATGACCTGGATCTGGCCCAAATTAACCCTTAAACTGAGTTATAATGCAAAGCTGTAATTTTTAATCATGTCTACTGAGTAACCACAATTGGTTCAACTTATATGACAATAAATCAATAATAAATAGAAAATGGTTTCTATTTATGCTAAACCAGGGGTGTCAAACTCCCGGCCCATGGGCCAGATGCATCATCCAGAAGCTACGCCCACCCCATTTCCAGCAATGGCAAAACTGTCCCGATACGTTGCACAATGTCATGTGACATCGCGAGTTTGACATGTCTGTGCTAAACCATAAATTTATGCCAAACCATCATCATGTGTGGTTGGCATAATAAACAATTTAGTGCAATTTATTCAATGAACCAAGTTTAAACCAAATAGGGCTGTTGGCTGTTGAGATCTTACATAATACGAAGCCCCAAACTTTGATTTATTGGTCTATATAATGTGCTGAGCTGAAATTAACAACTTTTGACAAAGGAGCTTCAAATTTGCAAATTTCTGTTAATGTAACCTTACAATAAAGTTAGGGCTAGTACTTCTGGGTGTGCTTTTTGTCTGAATTACTTCACAAGCCTAATACCAATTTTGCAAGTCTGAAACTACATCTCACTACTGCTTTGTCTAGTCTGTGGCTCTTCCCGCTATCTCCCGTAATCACTACCACATACCATTACGTCTCTAGGTACAATGCATCTCTTTGATCAAAATTCCCAAACAACAGAAAGTACTGCAATTCTCCTCACCATTTATATCACTGCATCATTGCCATTCCTCTCTCCATATGGTCCTTGGAGGTTGGGGGGGAAAAAAGAGAGAGAAATGCAACCACAACAACAGAAAAGTTGCCATCTCTTGAAGGAGAATCCATGTCTCCTGTTGCCATGTACATCCCGGGACACCTTCCCTCCTAAACCAGGCCAGGACTTTAACCACTTCTGGCAACCCTTCCCTCTATGCAAAACCACTCATGCAGAAGATTGACACGTATAGGATATTTTGAATGAAGGGAGTTGTCCCTTACCAACCTGGGCCAATGATCCTGGTGGAGGTACAGCTTAACTGCACTTTTCAAAGTGGAGTCTAGAGTTGTTCATCTGTGATGATTTGAGATTATTCAGCATCATTAAATATACATGAAGCTAAGTGCTAGGAAGTTGCAAATTACTGCCTGACACAACGGCTGAAACATTTCCAGGGACACCTCACATTTTAAAAAAATCAAAGTGCCAGCAGACTGAACTTATCTGCAGTACTATATTTTGATTTTCTGTTTTACTGACCTTAAATGAAAATGGCTGAAACTTCGGCTTGTTTTTCATCTGTTAGAATTTCCCACAAATGAATGCTTCCACGCCCTCTGTTACTCTGCCTCCAATAAAAGATATTGTGCGTGCTGAAGTCTCACGGTATCTGTAGGATGTTGGTATACAGGATATTTCTAAGCACATGTTAAGCATAGGAAACTAACTGATCACTACACAAGCCAAGTTCAAAAATCCTTTCACACAAAAATGGGCCCCTGATTTCTCCCAGTTTTCCTTTTTTCAGCAACACAGTTTGTGAGAAAGCTTTCTAATTGTTGCCATTCCTAAAAGTGTTTTATCAAAAGGTGCATCTTAATTTTTATTTATTTTATACCTTTGAGTCAGTGTCGACTGTAGGCAACAGCCCGGACAAATCTCTATACTTTTCATGGCAAGATTTCAGAATCTTGACTGACTGCTTCTTCCTAGCGCTGAGAGACAGCCCAAGTTCATTCAGCTGGCTTCATGCCTAAGGCAGCACTAGAACTCAGGTCTGCTGGTTTCTAACCTGGTACCTTAATCACTAAACCAAGCTTAACATCTTAATTTACCTTCTGCCTATTCGTGGTGTGCAGGGCCTCTTTCCAGCTCCACATTCTTGTTTCTAGAGAGGAGGAAATTAACTACCTGTTCATTAGCTCAACCTTGCATAGCCTTCCTGTTTCTCTTACTGCAACATGGGGAAAAAATCATTCTGATATTTAGCTTCTTTCCATGTTGCCTCTAAGGAAAAGAGGAAAGGAAATGCATTGTATTCCCTTTGATCAACAGCAATGTTGTCGGGATGAAAGGAATTGCTTGTTGGATCTGCAAGAAGGTGAACGGATGAGCAGGGAAATGACTCTGGCTTCTTCTTCTTCTGTCCAGTCTGTCTTGATTATGTTTTTAATAATGACCTTGTTTAAAATAGAAACAATTGTAGGCATGGAGTTTTGTAAAGAACTCATATAAGAGGTTGATAGCTCAGTTGGGTTTATAGTCTAAAAGAGTTGCATAGAAATAACCAAGGAACTAAGGAAATTTGTGTGTGTGTGTGGGGAATGTAGGCATCAAAAGAATATATGATTATTTCAATTGTACACTCTCCCTACGATATGATATAGAGTGATGTGTCTTGGATTTAGGGAGTGCAAAGCATCTTCAAGATCCAAACAAATTATTTTTTACCCGACCAACTTGGTGTTCGCTGATGCAAGGGTTGAATTTAATTAAAATCATTGCACCAAAACTTTTGTTGTAGTTTCTAGTGTTTACAACAGATATTAATTATACATCATAACACTTACGGAGATGTGACAGCTGTCTTCAACAATAAGATGAGCTGTCCTGTAGAAGTTGAGGTAAACTTAACTCAAGAGTTGTTCCAGAAGACAGACAAGAAACAAGAATCCAGAGCAGATGTTAGCACTTAGCAATAGCACTGAAGACTTATATACCGCTTCACAGTGCTTTACAGCCCTCTCTAAGTGGTTTTTCAGAGTGAGCGTATTGCCCCCAACAATCTGGGTCCTCCTTTTACCAACCCGGAAGGATGGAAGGCTGAGTCAACCTTGAACCGGTGAGAATCGAACTGCCAAACTGCAGGCAGCCGGCAGTCAGCAGAAGTAGCCGGCAGTACTGCATTCTAACCACTGCGCCACCACGGCTTAACTGGCTACCAGCAAAGAATTCCTAATGGTCAGAGTTGTTCAACAAAAGCTTAGACCACCTTTGGAGGTGGTGGACTTCCCTGGTAGTCAGAAACAAAGGCTGGATGGGGAATGTTGTAGCGAAGAGGGTTGGACTAGGCGACCCTGCTCTGTGAGTTAAATTAGACTATGTTCAAGGACTCTTTCAATCCCAACGTTCTGCGATGCTGTGATTCAGCTAATGCTGAGAGCTCCCAGATATTCTGAGACTCAGCTCATTCAACCATGCTCTTCCTACTGATATCTTGCCTCAGTTGAGCTTCGTTTAGTTTCTAAGCATAAACAAGTCTAAAAGGATCAAACTTATGTAAATGATGGTCAGATTGGGTTCTGGGAGAGGATTCTGAGGGAATTCATTGGTTTGCTTCCTCTTGTTGACCTTTGATATAAAGGCTGGTAAAAATGTTCCTGTCCTCTACTAGGCTTCAAAACAGGATAAATATTGGCAGCAGCATCCATTATTTATAATCTGTAAAGGGTGCCAACAACAACAAAAGGACCGGAGCATATATTGCATTTTCCCTACTTTTCTTTTTCCGTGGCCTCAGCATTTTCAGCCTTTCTATATTTTTATTCCCACCCCCTAAGGAGAACCCCGGATTGAAACCTCATGACTTGAGGTGTATGCCCTGACAAATATACCTAAATGTAGCACAACTGCAGATGATTGTGTAAGAGAGCATATGCTGTTGTTGTTGTTGTTAGCTGCGAAGTCGTGTCCGACCCATCACGACCCTATGGACAACATTCCTCCAGGCCTTCCTGTCCTCTACCATCTTCTGGAGTCCGTTTAAGCTCACGCCTACTGCTTCAGTGACTCCATCCAGCCACCTCATTCTCTGTCGTCCCCTTCTTCTATTGCCCTCGATCTTGCCCAGCATTAGGCTCTTCTCCAGTGAGTCCTTCCTTCTCATTAGATGGCCAAAGTATTTGAGTTTTAGCTTCAGGATCTGGCCTTCTAAAGAGCAGTCAGGGTTGATCTCCTCTAGGTCCGACCGGTTTGATTGCCTTGCAGTCCAAGGGACTCGCAGGAGTCTTCTCCAGCACCATAGTTCAAAGGCCTCAATTCTTTGGCGCTCAGCCTTTTATATGGTCCAACTTTCACTGCCATACATTGCATATGCTATTCATGTAAAAAAGCTGGGGTAACATCTTCTTTTGTCTCAAAAACTTCGCAGAAAAACAGAACTCTACCTATTTGCCAAAATTAGCCTACAGTATATACAAAAATGCACTAGTTTAAAGGCTGATGCGGGGGGGGGGAGAAGAGCACATATTGAGATCGTGGGGTCTTGGGTGGTGCTTGGAATTCATTGTCTCACATGGGCAGACAATAATAATAATAATAATAATAATAATAATAATAATAATAATAATAATAATAATAATAATAATAATAATAATAATAATAATAATGTTGGAAGGGAGGTCATCTAGTCCAGCCCCCTGCTCAGGCAGGAAACCCTATATCATTTCAGACAAATGGCTGTCCAGTCTCTTCTTAAAAACTTCCAGTGTTGGAGCATTCACAGCTTCTGGAGGCAACTTGTTCCACTGATTAATTGTTCACACTGTCAGGATGTTTCTCCTTAGTTCTAGGTTGCTTCTGTCCTTGATTAGTTTCCATCTGTTGCTTCTTGTCCTGCCTTCAGGTGCTTTGGAGAATAGTTTGACTCCCTCTTCTTTGGGGCAGCCCCTGAGATACTGGAACACTGCTATCATGTCACCCCTAGTCCTTCTCTTCGTTAAACTAGACAGACCCAATTCCAGCAGCCGTTCCTTATATGTTTTAGCCTCCAGTCCCCCAATCATTTTTGCTACAGGAGGAAAAGCCAGAGGTCTGCAGAAGGTCTCCGAAATAGATGGCTGCCTTCAGAAAGGCAGATGGACTGCAGATTTCCTTCCCTGCCAAGCATTTGCCTTCTTGGTCCAACTGGAGGCCATGGAGATCCCATCCTTTTCTCACTATCTTTCACCATAACTTGTACAGGGCCTGACAGCTGTTTATTGCAATCAGAGCCAAGGGCAGTATCTCAAAAAAAAAATTCTAATTGAAGTTAAATTATACAATATTAAATTGAAAGGAAAAGAGGGGTACGGCTTTCAGGTATATATGCAGTCTTGTCTGATTAATTAAAAAGTGCAGTTACTCAAGTAATCAAAAAGTGAAACAAGGAATCTTCTTCCTTTTTTGCAATTTAGTCTTGACTATGAGACAATAAAGTAAAACCAAACAGTCTACATAAATAATAAGTATAAAAGCAGTGGTCCCTTAAAATATGTAAAATACGCTGAGACACAAGTCTGTCAATCTGTCAATTAAAAGATGTGTTGCTTGTTATGTAGTACTAAACTGATCTATGTATTATTATTTACCACAGCTGCTTGACATCACGATATCTTAGGCTGCTCTTGCTATTTCCTCCCCTTGTTTTACAATCAAGAACAACATTCACAAACTGCACTAAGCCCCCTTGGGGTTTGTCTGATTGTGATTTACTGCATTGTGAGAATCCAGCCATTAGAGTTGCAAACCATGTTTCATTTCTAAAGGCAATGCACAAGTTCATCCTCTTAAATTCATCCTGATAACCGAGTAATCAAAGGCTCAAATAAGTATGACTTAGTGAAAGGTACTGTATGAAAAAGCCAACCATATATGCGATATTCCTTGACTTATGAGTGCAATTAAGCCTAACATTTCTGTTGCTAAGCGAGACAGTTGTTGAGTTTTGCCCCATTTTATGACTTGCCACAGTTAAGTGAATCACTGCAGCTCTTAAGTTACTAACACAATTGTTACCGTAAGTGAATATGGATTCCCTGTTGACTTTGTTGGACAAAAGTTGTAAGGGGTGATTCACACAACCCTGGGACACTGCAACCAGTTGCCAAGCGTCCAAATTTTGATCACACGACCATGGGGATGTTGCAATGGTTGTAAGGGTAAAAAACGGTCATACGTCACCTTTTCCAGTGCCGTTGTTACAATCACTAAATGAACTGTTGTAAGTCGAGGATAACCTGTACAAGAAGTCTGGATGTGGATGAGGCAAGGGACGAAGGCCGAGTCCCTTCCCACGCCCACTATTGAACGCTTTCTATACAGACTCCTGGCAGTTACTATTTGAGCCTCCTCCTGGTGGTGCCTATCTTTGGCTTTCAAATTTAGAAGCATTTATGTAGGAAAAGAATGATCACTTAGCAATGCCTGCAAAGAAAAGATGCTGCACTGATTTTTGGCTGCTACAGCATGTACCTTTTAAAGGTGGCACAGGATCAATAAGTCTAGGAACAACCTTTTAAAGTAATCCGTCTCTCTCTCTCTCTCTCTCTCTCTCTCTCTCTCTCTCTCTCTGTGTGTGTGTGTGTGTGTGTGTGTGTGTAGACAATTACTTTAGATCTTGCCAGATAGCCAGGCACCCAGTGATTCCCAAACATGTTTTTATTATATATAATGACAAAATGATACTGTATTTTCTTTACACCAGCACAAAAAAAAATACACGGACACAAATAACAGTATGGATCTTAATCACTACAAGAGACTTTCCACTCACAGAATGGAAACTAATGCTTTTATCTGTGGGGCACTGGTTCTTGTGTTTATTTTATTTTAATGATTGACTTCGCTTCTGTTATTATTATTCCAGTGAGTACTACTAAGAACTCATAAAAGTAGGGATTGTTCATCCCTAGTTTGGAGGCATTAATCATAAATACTTAACTGTTTTCTTTTCCTTGAAAAAATAAGTATACTGAAAAAGGATAGAAACATTTATTTTGTTAAGAGCTGCATAGAGTTTCAAGCACAGAGCAGAATGTTGTTGCAGATATTTTTGGATTGAGTTGCAGCCATTAACACGACCATTTCAGCATTGTGTTCATATGTTCCTCCAGGGCAGAGGGCCTCGCTCAGGCTTGCCCTTGCTAATACATTATTTCTCAAGTTTTGTCATTCAGTCTCTCTGATAAAGCAGACATGGCAATACAGCGGTTTGGAAAGGAACCCGGCCTTTACAGCTAAAATTGCACTGCTTATCCTAAGCTGGCTGGGGCACTCTGGGACTTGAATTTCACACATCTTAAAGTTGCTAAGGTTGAGAAACACTAACTAATCCTAATCCTAAATTTCCAGAAATGATTGCAGAATCAGTTTCCTTAAATTTCACAGATTAACCCTGAATCAAAGCCCATGGGCATCATATGCTAATAATACTATCTATGTAGACCATTGCTTAAAGTGAACACTAATCTCACCACATGCCTGCCCCCCCCCATTTCCTCCAGTATTTACTGCCCAGCTGCCTAACCTATATCATTCATACATTTCTGTCAAACAGTCCATTCATACATACGAATAGCCCCAGTACTCTCATATAATAATCCATATACCGGTAACTCCATATAACACATAACTCCATATAACATATATAAGCTCCATATAACACAAGAAAACGGTTTTACTCTCTTTGGGTTTTCAGCAAGGGGGCATTGCTCCAAGGATTGGTTGACATTCACAAGTAGAAATGCAGCCATGACATCTAACGTGCATTCATATTTTTTAGTGTACAAGGAGTTTCATATACGGTACATTCTCTTGGCTACTCCTTATACAGCAATGAACCTGGAAAATAGGCCACTAGTATTCTCCTCTTGTTGCAAATATAAGATTGAGGCCAAGAAGGAATGGCTTAATCAACTGGCCAATGAATTCATACCCCAAGTTACATTTGAAGCAAGGATTTTTGCCAATTTCTTTGTTAGCTTCAGTCTTCTACAATACCACCCCAAGAATTGTCTAGATAAATGTTGATAACTTGGAACCACATTTTCACAGTGTATTTGGCCATTCTCCTTGACTCAAAATATCTAGAAACAGACCAATATTTATTTAAACAATGTAATGCCACATCAGTGAAAGATTTCTGGTCCTATCCTCTTCATAAAAGAACTGTTTTCTATAAAAACTTAAAATTTCTTCCTAATGAAAAATATTTGTTTATAAGGAATGGAGCTGAACAGGTTTAATTATCAAGAGGATATTTTACAGGTCTTGAAGAACCTCACCTTCCGGGTGAGGTTCAAGGTCTTAGTGATGGTTTTTAAGTCCTTACATGGCATGGGTCCGGAATACCTCAGGGACCACCTGCTGCCGGCGTCGACCCCCCTCCGCCCCGTGCGTTCCCACAGAGAGGGCCTCCTCAGGGTGCCTCCAGTCAGAGAATGTCGGCTGGTGGCCCCCAGGGGGAGGGCCTTCTCTGTGGGCGCTCCGGCTTTGTGGAATCAGCTGCCGGTTGAGCTCCGGATGGCACCGGATCTCCGCTCCTTCCGGCGCGGGTTAAAGACCCATTTATTTGAACAAGCTGGCCTGGCCTGATGGGGAATTACTTAGGGTTTTAATATTTATATATATTTTTTATTGTTTTTATTGTGGGCAATAATTTAATTCTTTTTTAACTTTTGTACTTTTGTAGTTTTAAAATATGCCCTGTTCACCGCCCTGAGTCCTTTGGGAGAAGGGCGGTATAAAAATTTAATTAAATAAATAAATAAATAATAAATAAGTCTTCAGACTTTATAATTGAACAAGTTTCAGCTACTGAGAGCCACTATATAAACCTGGTTGCTAGAAATTATATTGACATGCCTTTCATTTTTATGGCACCACCAGAGATATACTAGGTGTTTTACAAAGCTGTTTAGCTAATTGATTTAATTTACTGGTGGACCATATAATGGCAACCAAGGTTTTTAATTTATTATTCAAGCCTTCAATTAATTGTAATAAAAATTTTAAGTTTCAAAAACAAACTTATTTTTAGCTCCTCGTGTTATGTACAGTATTTCCAACTTGGATTATTTTTAAAATATATCTATCCATACTTGATTGGGTAAAGAATTGCTTTATGGGATGTGGTATAGTATCAGTAACATTAGTGTTACTAGGAAGAAGCATGAAGTTGTAGTTTAATGATATTTTAATTATCAGCTATTAATTAAAGGTAAAGGTAAAGGTTCCCCCGCACATGTGTGCTAGTCGTTTCCGACTCTAGGGGCCGGTGCTCATCTCCGTTTCGAAGCCAAAGAGCCAGCGCTTGTCCGAGGACGTCTCCATGGTCATGTGGCCGGCATGACTAGACGCCAAAGGCGCATGGAACGCTGTTACCTTCCCACCGTAGTGGTCCCTATTTTTCTACTTGCATTTTTACGTGCTTTCGAACTGCTAGGTGGGCAGAAGCTGGGACGAGTAACAGGTGCTCACTCTGTTACGCGGCACTCGGGATTCGACCCGCCAAACTGCCGACCTTCTGATCGACAAGCTCAGCGTCCTAACCCACTGAGCCACCGCGTCCCTTAATTAATTAATACAGTACAAAGTTGAGAGCCGGTTTGGTGTAGTGTTGAAAGCACCAGACTAGAAACCTAGGCAGTGTGAGTTCAGGTTGTACCTTAAGCACAAAGCCAGGTAAGTGACATTGAGCCAATCACTCTTTCTCAACCCAAGGCAAAGGCAAACCACTTTCAAAATCTTGCCAAGAAAACTACAGTGACCTTTCCAGGCAATCATCAGGAGTCAACACGAATTATATTATAGCAATGTAATAATGTTTCTCCATACGCTATTAGAAAGATAATGATTTTTTGAGTTCTTCTCTTACCCGTCTGTGAGGCTTTTATAAAAGGTTACAAATGAAGTGCCTCGTATCATTAAATGCTGATGAAACATTCTGACTGCAACAACACAGTGTGTGTTTTGGAATGTCTTACCAGAACACATTTGAAATGTCAAAGTAGATCTTTAGAAATGGGGTTAGAAATTAGGAGCTACAAAATCTGCTGCTGTGGATAGATAGGTTGTATTTAAATGAAGTTAAGGAATGACAGCCTATTTGCGAAATAAATCTTGTTTGATGCACAAGTAATGAAATTGGAAATAAAGGTAACCCTATATGACCACAATTAAGCCCAAAAATTCTGTTGCTAAGCGAGACATTTGCAAAGTGAGTTTTGCCCCATTTTACGACCTTTCTTGCCATAGTGGTTAAGTGAATCACTGCAGTTTTTAAGTTAATAATATGCTTGTTAATGAATCTCACTTCCCTATTGATTTTGCTTGTCAGAAGGTCACAAAAGGGGGTCATGTGACCCCAGGACACTGCAACCGTCATAAATACAACACCGTTGAATTTTGTTCACATGACCATGAACAAAATGTGAACAATGGCCATGAGTCATTTTGTCAGTACTGCTGTAACTTTGAACGGTCACTAAATAATCTATTGTACGTCAAGGACTACCTGTATTGAATTTTTTAAAAAATAGCGGAATGCAATATAAAGAAGATTTTTAAAAAATAGGAATACAAGTGGCAGGTTAAGAGAATCACTCAAATAAAGATTGTTTACTGGATATACAAAAGAAGCTAGCTGAGGTTTTAAAAAGTAAAGGGGACGAGCAAATGATAAACCATGAGTGGACAATGTTTTTAATAGATTTTAAAAAGAAGCTTGTTAAAACCTTAAAGAAGCCTATGTGATGGCACAAAGAATTGAAGAGAGATTAAATCCTACAATGATATTTGAATGAAGACATTAAAATTCTTAGAGATAAAATGAAGAGATATAACATTGCTTTATTTGATCAAGGTTAAAATAAGTCATGTTTATATGAAATTCTGGCAACTTTTATGGATTGTTTTGTTGACACCAGATTTGATAATTAAAATTGATGTCTTATGGAATTACTTATAAGGAATGGATTATGGGAAGAAGAGGTACCTGTTTGTAGCCTTATAAAAGGTAAAAGTTACCAAACTTGTTTATACTTGTGATGAAGATTGGAAGACACTTCTTTATACATATTTTTTTTCCTTTCCTTTTCTTTATTTGCTCTTTTTTACTTTCTTTCTGAGTTTATTTTGTATTAGTTTTCATTTTTTAATTGATTTCCAAGGTTGTGCATATACATTTTATCAACCTTTTACGATTTCCGTAATCTTCTTAACTCATTTACTTAGACTTGGAAATACAGAAACTAAAGAGACAGTTCAGTGGTTTAAGGACTGCCGCCAAAGCTTTGTTCTCTTCTTATAAATGATGTAGCAAGCAAATATGATTTGAAAAAGACAGCAGTACTGTGTGACTTCATCCTCATCCCTTTTGATCAAATAACACTTTGTTCTCTGGGACACAAGTCAGTAAATCTGTTTTTAATAAACCAGTAATATGCTGACCATCTTTTCCCAAATGGACTAGGACAGAAGTATTCTTAACTCAAGAAGGGTTCAGTTCAGGGGCACGTTGATCACCATTGCCGTCGTGACTAACCAGCCCTCAGATAGACTGGCATAGAAGCAATGTATCAAGGACAAAGATTTCAAGAAGAACCTGGATATTTATGATCCTGTCTATTTTGTCTGAAAGTAGTTGTTGTGATTAAGGGTCAGCCTGTGGGTTCGGCAGTTGGGTCGGACGACTCAGAGGAGGAGGGGGGTGTTGAAGAGCTTGCTGAGGGGGTTGAAGATCTTGCTGATGAGAGCCCTCAGCCAGGCCCCTCCCACCTGGTCACGACGGAGACCCAGCTGTGTGAGCCTGACAGCGTGGATGAAGATGACCCACAGCTGGCCCTGTTCAAGGACGCCCGACGCAGGAGGCAGTCAATCAGGAGTAAACAGAGGAAGGCAATGGGGCACCTCAGAAGGAGGCAGAGAGAAGCCACGCCCTGAACTGTATAAAAGGGGAATGCATGGGAGGGCTGGTTTGCTGAAGGCAACCGCTTGAATAGCTCCTGTTTCATAGCTCCTGTTTCATGGTTGGTGTCTGTTTCATGGTTTGCTCTGTTTTATGTTAATAAATTTGGCAGGCTTAATTCCAGCCTCTTGCCGTTTGTAAAGGGGTTGTCCCTGCCTTTTCTGCAGGACCGGTAGCAGGCTGGTACAGAACAGTAGTTTTTTGAAGATGATTTGCCTGGAGACACCAAACTCTTTAGCATACAAAGCATGTGCCATATAATGCAGCTGTTTGTCAGAATATACAAAACTGCTACTGATTGGCCCATCTAGATTAACAACATCTGCTTCGGTGGACAGGTATATTTCTCATCGTTTGCAGTCTGGGCTCCTTTTTATTTCGGGTAGCAATAACTGGACTTGGTGCATGCAAAGGGAAGGAGGAATTCCTTTTTAAAAACTTAACTTAAACAATCTGTCCTGCTCATAACTCAAAATCTTATTCTGGATAAGATGCTCTTATTCAGCAGAGCATCCTATTACCCATACATACATTGACATGCAGCTGTACTATATGTTTTTCCATACCTGGAGTAATTGTAGGGTAACTTTGCCATTGGAGCTTCCCCTCTCTATTTTATTATTAATATTAAATGAGACGCCGATTCTTAGCTAAGATACATGTATTGGTGATCTGAACTTATATTATATGTATGCTATTCTCTCAATAGCCCATTTGTTTGCAAGCATGAATGGATACTTATTGTTTTAGAACATGGCACAATGTAAAGAATGTTCTGCAGAGTATATTTGAGAAATGGAATAACCCAGGGTCATCATTTTTGCTGTTGTTGTTCCATGAGAACTTTGTAGCTACGAAACCTGCTCGACAGTAAAGACCGAACCTCATAAAATACTATTGGGTGTGTGTAAGTAAATTAAATAAATGGAAGAGAGAAAAAATACACCCCATAGTTTCATCCCCGTACTAATTTCTGCAGCAAGTTTTGCACGACCTCTCTTGGCATCTGAAACACAAGTCCTACTAGAACAGGAATAGACTGTCTTACAAACAAAGAAGGTGGCCTTTCTCCAACTCTGTTGCTTTTTTTTCTCCTTCTTTTCTTCTCCCTCTCTTTCTGCTCTAAACCCCCATTGTGATCTGCACAGCCTAGGGGAGAACACACCCTCCCACTTGAATATTCATAGTTGCTTGGTTGTCCGGAGGAAAAGCAAACCACAGATTAAGAATAGGTGATGAGCGGTAGCTACTGCGCCAAAAGCAAATGATTAGGAGCAGTCATTGGCAAATCACTTGTTGAAAGCGACCGAGGATTCAGTCATACAACCTTCAGATCAGAGGTTTGTCTTCAGCAGATGTAGAATTACAGTACATTAGAAGGAGTAGCAATGGGTAAAGAAACCTCGGCTCCAAGATTCTGACATACTTGAAAGTCCTTAATTTGTTTAGTAGCAAATTCCTAAAAGAAATCATGGAGTATTTAATTAAATGTGTTTACAATGTTCAAAACTGCGGTTTCGAAATGTGGGTGCTTGATAAGCATGTTCAGCTCTGTATGCCTATAAAAGTTTCCCGGAGTTTTTCACCAAATTTGCAAAAAGATTCTTGGCAAAATTTGGAATGGGATTAAGTTCTCACGCTTACGTTCCCTTCCTAGTTGAGATCAACTGGTATTACAGGTAGTCCTCGACTTGCAACCACAATTGAGTCCAAAAATTCTGTTGCTAAGCGAGCGAGTTCTTAAGTGACTTTTGCCCCATTTTATGACCTTTATTGCCACAGTCGTTAAGTGAATCATTGCAGTTGTTAATAACACGGTGGTGAATCTGCCTTCCCCATTGACTTTGCTTGTCCAAAGGTCACAAAAGGTGATTGTGTGGCCCTGGGACGCTGCAACCGTCAAAAATATGAGTCAGTTGCCAAGCATCTGAATTTTGATCACGTGACCATGGGGGATGCTGCAACGGGTCATGTAAAAAACATAAGTCACTTTTTTCAGTGCCGTTGTAACTGAATGGTCACTAAATGAGTGGTTGTAAGTTGAGGACTACCTGAATACAGCCTTCTCCATTTCACAAAGCCTCAGCCAAGTCCCCTGTTCACCGACTCAGCCATCCTCCTGTTCCTACACTTGGAGATTTACCTGTGGAAAGTGGGAGGACTAAAAGATGTCAGGAGGTTCTATTTGTCCTGCTTTGTGCTCTCTGGTCCTTCTCCTGAAATAACAAAAATTACCGTGAGTTGTTTGCCTGTCAAAAACAATATGTAGAGGAGAACTTCTGTTTTATCAAGAGAGGCTCAGTTGTGGCCATAAGTGGAGAACAGGTAGTTCTTGATATACAACCACACTTGAGCTCAAAATGTCTGTTGCTAAGTGAGACACTTGCTAAGTGAATTTTGCCCCGTTTTATGACCTTTCCTACAACATTTATTAAGTGGATCACTGCAGTTGTTAAATTAGTAACATGGTTGTTAAATGAATCTGGCTTCCCCACTGACTTTGCTTGTCAGAAGGTCACAAAAGGTGATCCCATGACCCTGGGTCGCTGCAACCGTCATAAATATGAACCAGTTGCCAAGCGTTCAAATTTTGATCGCATGGCCATGGGGATGCTGCAACGGTCTTAAGTGTGAAAAACGGTCGTTAGTCACTTTTTTCAGTGCTGTTGTAACTTTGAACGGTCACTAAACGAACTGTTGTAAGTCAAGGACTACCTGTATAGGCTGTGTGAATATATACACAGATGGATTTGTGTGGGATTTCTCCAATGATATACTTCCATTTTCACCTCTTCTCCTAGTCCTGTGTTACTGACTCTTCAGAAATCCTTCTAAGCAATTGTGTCAAAGAGAGCAGCAGAATATCTGGAGCCAGACACAGAAATCTACACACATTCAATACAGTTACAGCAACTGAAGCTTCCTTGCAACAGGACAAAATAACTTTGCCAAAGTTTTTCAGAAAAACACAATCCTTAAGGAGAGATTTGAAGGAATAGAGGCATCTATTCAGGGGCTGCCACAAAGAAGAGGCAGTCAAGCTATTCTCCAAAGCACCCGAAAGCAGGACAAGAAGCAATGGATGGAAACTAGTCAAGGAGAGAAGCAACCTAGAACTAAGGAGAAACTTCCTGACAGTTAGAACAATTAACCAGTGGAACAACCTGCCTCCAGAAGTGGTGAATGCTCCAACACTGGAAGTTTTTAAGAAGAGACTGGACAGCCATTTGCCTGAAATGGTATAAGGTTTCCTGCCTGAGCAGGGGGTTGGACTAGATGACCTCCAAGGTCCCTTCCAACATTATTATTATTATTATTATTATTATTATTATTATTATTATTATTATTATTATTATTATTATTATTATTATTATTATCTCAGCAGATAATGATTGTGAAGAAAACGAATATGCAGGTGAGACCTAATTGACATAATTACACAGACCTTAGGACCATGATAGGAATATTCAGTTTTAGTTGAGATCATCTCTATGGTTTGCTGCAACAGGCAAAGGGGGAAATTAGCATTTGAAGGAAACATTAGCAATAGGAAAGGAAGGACACTACACCACCTCCCGCTGCCAAATCAGGTAGAGTCATATAATATTTACATGGTGCAAGCAAAATTAGAATTATCATATATTTCTGATTTCTCCAAATCAAAATGGATATCCTTAATTCTGCCAAGCATAGGTAAATCTCAAAGAACTGCAAGAGAAAAGGTTTAAGAGAGGGATGGATAGATGGATTAAAAAGAGGATCTTTTGGGGGAGAGTGTGAATGGATATACATTACTTTCTATTAATTTTTATGTACAAAGTACTATTATCATATAAGATCAAACTATCAAAGGGATCAAGTCCTGTTTACCAAAACAAAAAGTTTTTTCTTCACACCTGTTATGAGATTCCTATTTTCCAGATAATTCTGATAGTTAATAGAATAAATGGTCTGAATAGATTAATGATAGAAAATTCCACCCATTACTGACACTCGTGGTGGTGTTAATTACCATTATGGTTAATTGATTGATCCTCCTTCTTAAAAAGAAACTAACCTATACCTATAACAACAAGAAGAGGGGAAGATCTATTTTGAATTTCCCAGGATAATTCATCTGAACTGTAGATGACTGATTACCTGTCTTATAGTTTGATAATACTATCAACGTCATTTAATACACTGTAAAGTCATAATCAACTTATACAATAATTCAATTAAGGTTTTTAAAATATATTCACCTCGTTTGAGAGTTATTTTTTTTCTTCCCCATCATTTTCTAAAAAATTAAAAAGTACTTTAAGGGAGGAGAAAGAAATTGAACAATTATACAGTAATTCATAAAAGTCTTAAGATTACCCAGTAACAGAATTCTGCATACATCTCAATTCAAAACATCCAAACCAAGCATTACCGTTCGCTTTTACTTGCATTTGGTACATTTCTCAGCCAAATAACCATCCAAGGAATTCTGAGATTATAATCTCTAGAAAATAATGAACTAAAATTCTAGCTAACCAAAATGAAAAGAAATTCCAGGGAGTCCAATCTGCACATTTAATCTACGCTGACCTCCAGATGTATCAAATACCTTTAAGCTGAAAATGTGACCCAGTCTTTGACCGACAGAAGCTGACCCAAAGGATTTTCTCTAAGCAGCAACACATTTACCTATGTTCAATGAGTCATTTGCTGACTTAAACATCCCTTTAGAAAATTCATTTTAGAGAATCTGACCTTCAGTTCCTCTTCCTCTGCCTTCCACTCACCAGCATGAGACACCCAGGCAAAGCATGCCTCTTTCCTTATTTTGCCTCACTGTAGCTCACACTAGCTGCTGCTATGCAGTCCTGTGGCATGATAGCAGGAACTGTGTTAGGTTAGCTTTTGCTGACTGTCACGCTTCTCTAACGCTCATCTCCAGTCTGGCTATTCCTTCCAGCAGAAGAAGGACATCAGCTTTTCAGGGCTAAGCTTGCTTTTCCCAGAGCAGTGCAGGAAGAAAAGAAAGGAAGAGACTTGAGTATCTTCCTACAAACCAGCCCACCTGCTTGCCAGCGTTTTGCTCTTCCTGCCAAGGATGACAGTCCAGATTCAGTTCTGACTCCTCATTATGTAAGGCAGTCTAGGTCAAGTATAGGAGAGAGAGAGAATACTGACCTGAACAAGCTCCGGCTTCAGCCTAATGCTTCATGGGAGCATGGAAGTTGGATTATGACCTTTTGCTACATCTACTTAGGTAATATTTTTAATTGCATGTTTTAATACTTTGCGGAGAGATTCCCCCCTCCCTACAGTCATGCAGTACAATGAAGAGAGTGGGTTGTATGTGTGTGTGTGGGGGGGAGTTATTAGGAGAGAAAAATATGTTCAGCTTTCTGGCTTGGATAGCATATTTTCACTAGGTTTTAGCTTTGAAACAGTCTGCAAATGAATCAATAATATATCAGATATTTGCTTAGCAAACATCTTCTCTGCCTGCAGGAGAATTTCTGTTGATTAGATGGATTAAGCAATTAAAACAATTCCATTTCCTTCCTGGTATGCTGTGAGTGTGGAGAGATATTCGTGAAAAGGGCTATTCACTGTGACTTTTTGCATTGCTTGGGATATATATATATATATATATATATATATATATATATATATATATATATATATATATATATATATATATATATATATATATATATATATATATATATATATATATATATATATATATATATATATATATATATATATATATATATATATATATATATATATATATATATATATATATATATATATATATATATATGGAAGTAGAAGCTATCCTCCTTTCACAAGAGACCTGTTTATCTGGGCTTCTGGGTTTTGTTTTTAAAAACCACCGGAGGAAGATCTTCACTAATAATCATATATATATATATATGTGTGTGTGTGTGTGTGAACGATACTGCAGACAAAATTCTACAGTGACTGCTCTGCAGAGTCTAGACAAAAGCTCCTTTGGTGATGGTTGCAGTAGATGATTTGTGCAGGTACAGCGGTTTAGGAAATATGCTGAACTCTGTTCAAGCAGGCTGTGGAGGGGAAAATACTGATTCCCTAAGAGGCTCCCATTGTCTCAGTTTACTGCAGCATTGACAGGAAGAGAGGGATCGAGAACTCCGATACGAGCTGCATCAGAATAGGCCTCCAGCGGTAGGGAGAATAGTTGTGATGCAGCAAGCTTGTGAATGGACTCTCAAGCCCGAGAGCTAGGTTTGTCAGAGAACTGGTGCTTAATGAGGCAGCATGATTGCTTTGAATGTGCCCTGAAGCTGGGGAGATTTCTGCAGGACCTTGGACAGCGGCAGCACGGGGGGGGGGCTAGTCTTGAGCGCGACAAAAAGCACAGTTAAGGTTGCTGCTTTAAAAGCGTGCGTATACAGATGTGTTTCGGGTGAGTGGGCATTTGTGTGTGTGAGAGAGAGAGAGGGAGAGAGAAAGAGAGAATTTAAATTAAAAGCTATCAGAGTGGGGGTGGACAATGTATTTATTCAGCCAGCACACTAACTCATTAAATTGCCAGCTGGTTCTTGCATTCTGGAAC
This sequence comes from Vipera berus, assembly GCF_964194415.1. Taxonomy (NCBI): domain Eukaryota; kingdom Metazoa; phylum Chordata; class Lepidosauria; order Squamata; family Viperidae; genus Vipera; species Vipera berus. The sequence continues at coordinate 155,786,962 of NC_138202.1, read as the reverse complement.
GCAGTAGTCACACATGCTGCTTCTTCTTTTTTTTCTTCTTTAAGCAGTGAAGCATCTCTAACATACAAGAGATAGGAAGGGCTGTCCTTATTTAGCTGCAGGATGTTGCTTGTGCCTTTCATTTCTCTCACTTTGGTCCAAACAAGCAGTGAATATTGCTGTTGTTCATTCACATCTAAGGGGTAAGTAGCCCGATTCTCATTTTCTAATTATTATCGGGGTGAACGTTATTGTGGACTTTAACGAATACTGTACTTGATGAGAGGTGGTGAGATGTGATAGCTTTTTAATTGCTGCTATTTATATACAGGTTTAATGCACAGGAAATGGGCTATACAGTGAATTCCAGCCTTAAAGTCTTCTAATTTATGTTTTGAAGAATTATACAAGATGTGATGTTTAAAAGATAAATTTATGGTAGTTAGGAATATCACTGAAAAGTTTTTCTTTTTAAAAAAATGCCCTATCTGGAGAGACTAGAGAATTCTGGATAAAAGAAGACATTTTGTACTATTATGCAGTTATATGTTTTAGTCCTCAGGGTAACAAATTTTATATTTCAAACTTATGTCCAGGTTTATTTAACAGAAATAGGTCCTGTTTGCTTCTTTCTGAATATAAGATTGTAACCTTAAGGATTGTTTAGATCTACAGGGGGTTTTTTTCTCCATTAGGAGGGTATGTAGTATATTCTTCTGCATTGCTAACTGAAAAGAATGTGTGTATTTTACAGAAAGTTGTGGGTATTGATTCAATTCCATTCAAACTGACGTATTTCTGTTCATCGTTATGTGAATTCACAGATCTGCTTAGAATGTTCTAAAATAAGCATAGGATAGTAGGTGTAAGGCAGAATGACAATGCAATTCTATATTTGTGTAGTTGGAAGCAGGTCTCATAGAGTTTAGTTAGGATAAGTGAGGTAAACTGCCTTCATCTCTAGACAACATGGAGAAGGGAATGATGGGTGTTATAGTGTAGAAACCTCTAGAGGGCACTAGGCTCAGACAAGTAATATAATTCCCATTGAACCTTTTTATTAACACCCCACAAATAACATTAATTCAATGTACCGGTAATTGTGAAACAGGATTACTGGTTAAGTTCACTTATCATGTTAAGCCAGAATGTCATTTCATTGGCTTTGACTTAGCATGTTGAATTAGTTAATTATAGTTTGTGGCTTAAATATCTAAACCAGCCATTCCCTATTAGTGAGACATGATTAAAATAAACCATAGCTGAGATATATATTAACCTATGCTATATCTCCATGAAGCTTCAATGATTATAAAGAGGTGCTTGGAAAATTTGTGAGACTCATTGCAAAGTTTAAACAAGGAATAAAAGCAGTTTTGGGAACATTGTCCATAATTTGATTTGGTCGTACAACATACATCGTATTTGAAACATGCTTTGTTTTTATTTAGTGCAGAATGTGACCTAGCCATTGTGGCTTGTGAACTATGTTTTATGACTGAGCACATTCTGTAGTCCCAGCATAATTATTGTTTATTTATAAAGTATGACTTTAGAACAAGGGTCTTCAAACTTGGCCCTTTTATGACTTGTGGACTTCAACTCCCATAATTCATCAGCCGGTGTGCCTGGCTGATGAATTCTGGGAGTTGAAGTCCACAAGTCATAAAAAGGCCAAGTTTGAAGACCCCTTACTTAGAATGTTTGAATAAGACTGATTTTCTTATAGAATTGGGTTAAGCTGCTTTCTGGCCATTGCCGTTGCATGTTTTTCAGTAATGGCCCTTATATCCTCCTAACCAAACCAAGTTGTAGAATATAATCTTGGTCATGTAAAAGCTCTGTAAACGGAGTAGGAGGGCAGATGCTTACAAAATGTCCCATAGGAAGTTATAAAAAACTCAGTATTGCTAAAATCTGGGATTGGCCTGTATGGATGAGTTTTGTGAAAAGCCTCTGCAGTTTGGGACAAACAACTCAACAGAATTGTAAGCAAAGGACATCTAATATTGTTACATATGTATACGTGTATTGTTATATCTAGAAACAAATTAACATCTCACATAATGGGAAAAGAATAAAATACAATGTCATCAGACATTGTGCTTGTAGCAACCATTTCTCTGTTCCCCTTTTTATTCCCAGTTCACATTCCCATTATTCTTATATTTGTTTTCTCTTGCAAATCATTTTCTGACTAAATTAGTTAGATACCATCCAAATAAATTGGACCTAGAAAAGCCATGGCTAACTTTGTATTGAATTTACAAAGGACTGCTAACCTGAGATTCACATCTTAACAGCTTTATAAACTCTAAATCTCTGCCCCCATTTAAAAGTTCAACAACAGAATTACTGCTAATGAAATACTGGTGTGTGTGTGTGTGTGTGTGTAACTGCATTTACCAATGTGTCTAAAAACCATGGCATTATTTCTATATCTCTTAAATCTTTGTTATTTTATGATGGATTAATAACTTAATCTGCTAATGAGAGAGACCAAAGGGTTTTGATTGGTTGAATGAAATGAAAGAGATGCACTCTGACTGCTATGTAATGGCCTGCTGGAGCTGCCTCTGCTTGCTTGGACAGGATCATCTTAGGCACTCTCACTTTGTTCTAACTAGGAAGAACTTTCCGTGTTATACCCTACTGCAAAAACTTTACTTGCACAGGAGGACAAATGTGAAAGTTGGAATCCATTCTTTGGAAAAAGTTGCATTTGACAGTGAAGCTCTCTTCCTCCCCTCTCCCAAATGACATATTTAGAAGGAGGATGCAAATGTTCAATGATGCCAGTCTATCACTAACTGTTTGACAACATTTCTAGAGGAAGGTGAAATTCAGTTGATTTACCAAATATTTTTTGAGAGGCCCTTAGAGTTTGCTGTCTCTAATTCTGTACTTGATACATCTACCATTCCTCCAGATTCCAAGCTATTTCCACTTGGAAGGGAGTTATGACATTAGCTCATGGGCAAAGAAAGCATATTTGCTATTACCGTAGGCAAACTTCCACAACAGTGTATGATTTGCCATGTTGTCTATATGCTAGTTCCTATATGCTAGTAATCGGTACAATTGCTGGTTATCAGAATCCCCAGAATTGGCTAAAAATTGTGTAAAAAGCAAGTTATTGTGATATTTTAATTCTGAATGACTCTACCTCCCAGGTATTTTATCATAAAATAGACCTCCTGTATAGTGTTCCATAGATTAATTCTGTCTAAGCCTGCTTAAAGTTGCAGTGGAATTTTCACAGCAGTACTAGAAGCCAGCCCTGGGTATTTGTGATTTGAGCATTTAATGGCAGTGAGCCTGGACATTATGTTGTGCTATAAATGGTTAGTTTATTGCTTGATTTGGGGCTTTGCATGTTGCCTGAATTCAGCTATTGTGGTTTCTAAACCATAGTTTGTGACTTGTTATATTTCCAGCCAGCCAATGTAAAAGAATTACTCTTCTTATAACCATTCAGAGTAGTTGAATCCCCTTATACAAATGGATGTGGGTTTAACACACACCCCGCCCCCTTTCAGAAAAGGTTTGGAGTAGCGATAGCTTGCAGAGATGAGTGGGACAGCAGTGAATTAAAAGTATTTTCCTTCCCAGGGACAATGTTGAAGGGCAGTTTGGCACCTGTGAAAGGCAATTTTCTCCTCCTTTTATTATTCCATGGACACTTGCCCTTTCCAACATCCAGGAGAGGAGCAGCTTCCAGTTGCTGTGCTGTCTTCTTCAGTATGGTAGGGCAGATTTACTCCTCCCAGTTTGCTTGCCTGGATGAAAGTAACTGAAGGTGGTTCCACCAGTAATCTCCTCTGGAGCTTGTGAGGCCGACTTCTTCATATAGTACCAAACCGGTCCATGGAATTCAATTGAAACAGCCACAACTGGAAATAGGATCCTTATCAAAACAGTTGTTCTGATGTAGCCAATTCTGAGGGTTTGCTGTAATTATCGCCACCCCACCCCAGCATTTAGGACACAATCAAATGTCCCAAAGACACCAAACTATAGACCAAGAGTCTTTTGGGTTTTAGCCCTGCCATAGGCATGAAGGTAATTTTGGGCCTCTATTGTAGGAGGAGGCCGTACTAGTCTCGGCTGGCAAAAAGAATCTGATAGCATCTTTTCATTTATTATGAAATTTATCTTTTCTGACTCACACATTTTTATTAAAAGGCATAAGCTCCCTTAAGAGTAGCTTGAACTGGTGTAGAATTTAAATTAGGGCGGGTGGAGAAAGGAAAGGACAGGGTGATTATTCTGATGCAGATTTCATGTGAGACAGATTACAGGGCTTCATCAACTAACAATTGTAATGTGTTAAAAAAAACCCACCTCTTGCATTTGTTGAGTTCTTCTAAGATAGCCTGAAACCTTTTGATGTAGCTAAGTTACAGCTCATAAAACCTTAGGCCTTGTAATAATGTTTGGTAATTTAAAAAGATGCTACCAGACCCCTTCTCATTTATGGGGCCTCCAGTCACTCTCTCTTTGCCCTGGGAAGAAGGGAACAGCAAATCACTTCTGAAAATATTGCCAAGAAAACTGCAGGGAGTAGTCCAAGCAATTGCCAGGAGTCAAGACTAACTGTACATTTGTGTGTGTATGTATGTGTGTTGAAAGAAAGAGAGAGACTTAGAGGATCCAGGCAAGTATTTTTTAATGTACAGTTAACAAATATGGAAGGATAACCTATCTTGAAAGTGAAAATTTTACATGCAACTTACCAAGATCATATTTTCTTTTCCTCTACAATGGTCTTACAGTCATCTACCCAGCATTGGCATGTAAAATTTTGTTGCAAAAACTGTTAACAAGAAGACAGCCACAGGAAATGCCTGGTTTTGACTAGATATAACAAGTCCAGTGCCATCTACTGACCAAATGATGAAATACTATCAATTTAAGTCATGAGCCTTGCGCTAAAATTCAGTTTGATGGGGGAGGGGGGGAATCAAGTTATATATTGAGAATCATACAATAAACATAGCTAACATAACAGAGTTTTCTCAATAAAAATCAGCCTTAGTACTAGGCTTCCATCTCTCTGCCTCAGTACACGGGTGTTCAGTAAATGGACAAGGAAAAGGCTCCAGTTGCCACTTCATAATATTCATCGTATCTTATAGGGGCCAGAGCTGCTCACACTCATTGCCCCTCCCACAAGTAGCTTTAGAGGTGCCAAGCCCAGGCTTTTTTTAGGGAGACCTAACTTATGGCCATAGGGGATGAAACATGAAAAGAAAGCAGGAAGTATACCATTTCTTGCCAAGAAGGCAGTCTATGACTGGACAAATTATTAAGACTAATTCTGTTGAATATCCTTTTCAGGGAAGCAATGCATAAAGTCATCTCCAGAAACAATGAGCATTGTTAATAGGAAGCAAAATTAATCCTAAGAGGGCAAATGATTTGGCCAAATTAATCCTGTATTCAGATAGTCATCCTATATTAGGTACCGTTTTGCTCACCAAAGAAAATATATTCCATATGTACCTCTGAAACATTAGCTACTTCTTATTCCATCCTCAGAAACTAAAATTATAATTTCCCTAATCAGTCCATTGGTGTTAGTTCTTGATTTATATTCATTAATGATACTTACTGCAGTTTAAAGCCGTATCTCCAATTTATCCCCATTATTATTTTTCATTAGTATGTGTGGTAATCGATCTTTTTTTGCAATTACGTGTTAGTAATTTCTTATCCTGATCCAGTAACTCACTCGTGGTAAGGTAGGATTGCTTTCTTGAATTTCCTAGCCAGGAGTCAATGGAAATTACATTTGTAAGTACATTAAGCCCCTCCCTCCGTCTCCATGCATTTACATTTTTTGTGCCTTCATCAGAGGGTAATTCTGTCTAATCCAGCTATGGGTTGTGTGTTCATGGGAAGGAGCTGGCACACATTGTGATGTTTTGTGGGAATGACCTTGGAAGATGGGGAGAAGAGATGCTGCCTAGGGAGCAATCAGATAAGGAGGGACGGGAGCCTACAGCTGCATAAGGGGCGGAGAACAAAACTCAGAAAGGATCCTCCCTAACTTCCCAGGCTGTAAAAGAGACAGAGGGAGATTTGTTCTATCCAACTTGCAAGACTCTCTTAAGATGCCTTCACAATAAAGTAGAATCTGGCTGGGTTTCCTCTGGTCTACTTGGGAAGACTGACGTATATACAAAGTTTAAGAATATGTGAATGAATTCTGACCTTTTCAACAGATAATTACAGTCTTACTCTCCTTCCCTCTTAGATGTCGTGCAAGTCCCTTCTGCCCCTCATTTGTCGTTCTTAATCTTCAGGTTCACAAATCATCACTATTTCCTTCTTCTTTAAGCAAAAAGTCTATATAAGGTTTCCAGTCCCCCCGCCAAAAAAACCCCCAACAACCCCACATTGTTGCTTTTTCTCTGACCAAACAGTTTGGTTTTGCCATTCCTATAAATTCTGACATTTTCACAATCATTTTTCCATTGTGGGATTTCCTCATTCTTCCATCTTAGTGCATAAAATAATCTTACTACAATATGCAAAATCAATCTACCATGCACCTTTTAAAATTCATTGTCCATAAATTCCAAGAAAAGAGCTTAGGTTTCTTTGCAATACTAAAGTTTTGCATTACAATGTGAATTTGTGATGCACTTAGTTTTCTCACAAATCAAAATAATAATAAAAGGTAACAAGACATAACATCAAGGTGGTCAGCAAATATATGGAATTTTATAGCTACAGACCCTGTGCGCCAATTGTTGCTTCATTTTCACTGCCGCTATATAATATTTTGCTACAGACCAAGTACCAGGTAGTACAGAATTTGAAATCTGAAAAAAGTAAAACCATACCTAAATCATACATGGCACAAGGCTAGGATTTCCTCCTCCCTTCTTGAGGTTATCTGCTCTTTCCACCAGATTGGATAAGGTAAGGATGCTCCAGGTCCTTTCTCTTAAATGTTGCCATCTTGAGGCACCTAGGACGTGTCTTTTCCATAGCAGTCCCTGGTCTATGGCATATCCTTCCCCTTGAGATCTGGCAGACCTCACCTCTTAATCTCCCAGAAAACTATTCCCCTATATGAGCAATCCAGAATTGTGAGTCTAAGATATAAATCTTTTGAATAAAAATGAAGAAACAAATGTGGTCAGTATATCCAGAGTACTGATCAAGCAAGAGTAAGATACAAGTGCTACAAATGTCCCTTTAGATACTAGAGTAAAATAGCATTGGTTGGACTATTTAAATATCTCAAGTTCTACAACATTGCTTCAACTTGTTTTTATTTCAATGATTTCTTTGTTTACCAATGGATAATAAGCATAAACAAGCAACTGTAAGGCCTTGAAGATCTCCATAGCATCTCACATACTTTTTTCTCACATGCAGATTTTTCAAATCATGATTGTGTTCCTGAGAGAATGATCAACCAATCTTCATCAATATTTTCTGGAGTGAAAAATGAGTTAAGCCTCCCAGTTACCCATGATCCTTTTCAATACTGACAGAAATGCAAAACTGCTAGACAGTATTTTCATAGTTCACAATTTTTGTTCTCGGATGTAGAGACCCCTCAACTATCCAGAAAAGGTAGCATCTTGTAGTCCTGTGCAAATCATTCAGTGAATTGCTCTCCTGAATCTGCACCTTGAAATCCCCAAATAGTCATTGCCTGAAAACTAAGCCCTTCTAAGCATAGGTGTGCATGTCCAGAAGACATTTCAACCAGTCATTCCAGCTGCTTTGTGGCTTCAAAGACAAGATTCAGAGAGAAGTTTTCTCATAAGCAAAATGTCTCATTGAATGATTTGCACAGACCTGGCATTTGTAATTGATGCTGCGTGGATAAATTTCCTTCAGTTCCAAGCCAGTAGCGCTGTAGGAAATGATGGAAAGTAAACTGCTTTGCGTCTTAATGTGAACAGGGCTATTTAATGGTTTCTAACTTCACCAAAATAACGAATATGAAAATAATCCAGGAGACTTTAAAAAAAACTCTTGGAAATGAAGAGGGAAACAACTGAAAAGAGAAACGTAAAGGTTCTGGAAATGCTCATCTGTTAATCATCAGAGTTTGGCCTCTTCTTCTGTGTACCTGAGTTTAGCTTTTGGCTATTTGACGTTTCCACCCCCCTGCTGAATAGGCTCTCACAAATAAAATCACTAAATAAATATCTAGCACTTAGTGTACATATGCATGAGGGGTCCTTGGTGCTCTCTGAGGTTGGTTGTTTTCTTGCAGACATTTCATTACTCAAACTAGGTAACATCATCCGTGTTCTTTCCAAGCTTAGGAAGCACCAAGCTCAGAGAACTCCAAGGACCCCTCATTTCAACCCTGAGCTACAAATATTCTCCTTCATTGGTAAATATGTATTTATTTTGCCAGTAGATGGAGCTATCCTGTAAAGACAATGCATTCTTTTTTGCTTCCTTTTTAACCAACCCCCCCTTTCCCCCCCCACCCCTTCCATCCTAAGCTACCACAGAACAAGAAACTGAAGCAAAAAAGATACCGCGGGGGGTCGCTTCTTCTCTCCCTTGCTCCCCCCACCCTACAATACAAATGCAGCACTTGTGCACGCTTGAAAATCTTTCTTTGCAGTGGAGAATCAGAGGAATTAGGTTAGAGATAAATTGCATGACAACTATCATTGCCAGATCCCCTGTTCTCTTTTTTTCTACTTCTTTTTTTTTAATAGAATACAAATCTAAAAATGTTGTTAGTGATCAGGTAAGGCAACCACATCATGTTTTACTGGAGGCTTTTCTGTTTTCATTTTAAATGTAATCTTGGATTCATACCTCGGACATAGCAAAAAAGAAAGAAGAAAAAGGAATGCATTTGGGGGTTGTTGCATGTTGTTGCAAGCGAAGTTTGCCTTCCTCTATCATCTGAGTATTCGCCAGTCCCACTCTTCATTTGCCTATTGTTCGATGTTGCTCTTGTTTATTTGTTTATCAGCTACCCAACTCCAAAGAACTTTCGCTTGTCACAGTCGGCATACTTTAAGTTTAAGCTGTCATATGAAGATACTTTTCTTTTGGCAGTCAGCTGGTTTCTTACTGTGAAAGACATGCTGGAAACCTAAGTTGAAATTGAGTATCAAGGCAATGCAGGGATAAACAGCTTTTCCCATCCTGTGTTAAAAGAAGCTATGTTTATGAATCTAAGGGTGGTTGTATTTTTTTAGAACTATTTAGTACTGCCGTTTCTATTTTCTAGTGCGAATAACAAGCAAAATGCACAGTTGAAGACCCTTTCATAACGTAGAGCAAAGTATCGTTGGGTTTAAGTATTGTAGACCCCAAGATCCCAAGCTTCAGTATCTGACTTTTTCTAAATGTGCACAGTATGTGGTCAAATGACCCTTTCAATATTTTTGCTCAAATGGATTTGTCCACTGCTTCCTGCCAGAGGTAGGTGCTTACAATTCAATCCTTTCGTTTGTTCTGCTTCTGTTCCCTCTTCGCCAATGATTTCCATCTTGGCAAGAGGTTTTTGCTTTGCATTATTAGCCTGTAGGTTTGATAGGCTAAAGAATCAGGATCGAAGTCTTTGGGATTTCAGTCTTATGACCAAAGAATCACATTGATGCCACACTTTAGAAACCTCAAGTGCTCTTGTAAAAGATATGACTTTTATCTGGAAATCTCAAGTTCCAGATATGCCTACAGTGATCTCATCTAGAAAATGTATGCAAACTACTTGTAAAGATTAGGGTTATTTTTCTCAAATCTTGCAGGCTTTTTGGAAGCAAAATGAAAGGCCTAAAACAAAGTCCTAACACAGGCTACAGTACATTTGGGTCTTTTCACCTGGCCTAAATACTGTAGTTATCTTTTTTGCTTTCTAACTACCCATCCAGCCATGGTGTTGCCTGTAGAATTGTTTACAATTCCCAATAAAGAGCAGGATACATGACATTATAGTCATGGCAATTGACATCCATGTGCTGGAACTTCTTTTCTCAATTCAGTTTGCTTGCCTTGTGAATATGCTGGCTATTGAGTGAATTCACCACCCACTACGTTAAATGCTCATAGGAACATTAACAACAAAGACACACTTTGGACACTATTATATCGTATTGTTTCCACTCCCAAATCTCTGGAAAATATTTGAAATCCACTGTGCAGGGCCCTTCAATTTTGTAAGACCAGTCTTGGAATGTTGAGAATAAGCAAGAACTATTGTGAGCTTAATAGGAAAGTTTAAAAACAGCCATTCAGTCAAGGCCCTATCCTTTAAGGTAGAGCAGGTTACCTTTGAGTCCCAGTTTACTGTAATGGTTAACAGGGTATTGGAAGCTGAGATAAATTTTGCAACTCTCCTGATGGCTTTAGGGTTCTGGCCTGATAGCAAGAAACAAATAATATTGTCCTCAAGGTAGAAGGGCTTCTGACAGCAGATAAAAGTATAAAGCTGGAGCATAAGTTACTCTGTAAAGGACATTTAAGAAGTGAACTTGTCCCTGTGCTCTGGAGGCCTTGGCCACGTGCTCCTTCCATACCTCTTAAAATACAGTAGTTTCTAGGATAATAGAAATACATTCAGGTGCACATCACTCAGAAGGAGAAAAAATAAATTGGTCAACACCCAACCTGATATTCAGTACAAGTGGTATGCATTTAGACAATTACTTTACAAAAAAAAACCCGAGTTGTTGGCATGAGTAAAGCTGTTGGCTGCCGAGACATCATCATTTCAAGAAAACACTTTCCCATCAGTGACAACCATGGTTATAGACCATAGCATTGGATATCTAAGTTTGGGGAACAGCAAAAGAAGAATTTGCTTGAGCCAAGAGCCAGGGAAGAGGCAAGAGTTTGGTGTGTTCAGTTTATATAAGTAGTTACCTTATATAATTCAAGTCAATTCAAGGCAGTGGGAACTATGGTGTAGCAAGGAATCATCCAAACTGGAAAAGGGCTGACCCCAAAGGTGCACACAATTCTAAAATTGCAAATAATAAAGTAAGTTTTGGATATGAGATTCACTCAATCTTGGCCAAAAAAAAAAGCCACTTGGCTGGCCAAGGAGAACAGTACTAAGAACAAGGCAATGGTGAATAAGCACCTACACCACAGGAAAAAGCCTCTTTCTCTAAACCTGAAGTCCAGCTTCATGGATCACACACTGAAGTATGACTTGATACATCATATCTGGCTTTGTTACAAGATGAAGTTTGCAAATGGAAGTATTTTGCCATAAGATTAGAGTCTCTGGGAGGAAAAAATGCAATCTTCTAAATCAGAAATTTCAACCCTTGATCTATGAGTGATATATACCTTTCTTATTTGAGTTTTAAACTAGAGAGATAGAGCTGTTATCTTGTGTCACACTAGAAGTTCTGTAATTTTACCACTCTTTGGGGTGGGGGGAACGTGGACAATTTCAGTATATATGTTGTGATTTTGTACATTATTGACCCCTGAAAGGTAGTGTATCATCAGTTTCATCCTTATTGGCTATCTGAACCTGATGAGTCCCAATAAGAACAAAACACGCTGCATATTGCCTTCTAGTGTTCAGTAATGTGTAACATTTTCCAATCTAGTTTTCTTAAATGGTGTCACAAATAAACATGTATCTCTAGTTTGTGAGTTACTTCTCATATAAAAAGTGTTCTGACTTTTAAAAATAATTTCAAAATAGACTTAGAAAAAGACAAGCTGACCATTCTACACCTTAACCAATCTTAACATGCATTTTGTGGGAGAAATTTCCAATCCTGTGGAAATTAAGGTACTTTTTCTATAGTTCAATTTTTTGAAGCCTCTAGAATCCATAGCTGTAATTCTGGTGATAATCTGGATTTCATACCATTCCTCCTCTTCAGAAAAGTCCCATCTCTACAGGATGTCTCCAGATATTAAGTAATTGTACAGAATAATTACAAGGTTTTTTTTTATCTTGGTCTTTGAAAATTTGTATTGTTATCAATTTCCTTACCTCTTGTATCAACACCATCATAAAGTTAACCAAAGCAAATACTGAGTTTTGCCTTCAAATCTCTACTAATGTCAGGATTTTTCTTTCCAAGTATTTTTCTCTCTTATCTTCCTACCATCTCTGAATCCACCTTGTTACCAGTTCCTGTGATGAGGAAAGCATTCAAATGATGAGCTTATAAGCAAATTTGAAGTTCTTCTTGGAATGCTCATGTAGAGTGAAAAAATAGCACTGCACTTTTATTCAAGACCATTCCCAATTTTGGAAGACATATGATTGTAATCAAAATATTTGCAACTTTATTGAACCTTTCTCTTTTGTTACGAGAGTCAATTAATGCATCAAAACACAGTAGTTGCTTTCATATGGAAAAGTAATACCGGTAGTTCTCAACTTACAACAATACAGCCCAAAATTTATGTTATTGAGACTTTTGTTAAGTGAGTTTTAAAGTTTTTACAACCTTTCCTGCCACTGTTGCTAAGTGAATCATTGCAACTGTTAAGTTAGTAACATCCAGTGAATCTGGTTTGCCCATTAAGTTTGCATGTCAGAAGTTGTCAGGTCACAAAAGGTGATATGATCCCAGGACACTGCACCCATCATAAACATGAGTCAGTTGCCAAGCATCTGAATTTTGATCATGTGACCATGGGGATGCTGCAATTTATTTATTTATTTTATTTATTTATTTGTTTTATATACCGCCCTTCTCCCGGAGGACTCAGGGCGGTGTACAGAGAAATAAAGTAAGAATACAATAAAAATAAAATTATTAAAGCCCAAATCCATCAGGCCAGGCCGGCTTGTTGGAATAGATAAGTTTTTAGATCACGCCGGAAGGAGCGAAGGTCGGGGGCCATCCAGATTTCAGCTGGTAAGCGGTTCCAAAGGATTGGCGCACCCACCGAGAATGCTCTCCCCCTGGGGGTCACCAGCCGACATTCTCTGACCGGTGGCACCCTGAGGAGGCCCTCTCTGTGGGAGCGCACAGGACGGAGGGATGTTGACGCTGGCAGTAGGTGCTCCCGTAGGTAATCCGGACCCACGCCATGTAGGGCTTTGTATGTCATCACTAGCACCTTGAATTTCACCCGGAAGGCAACTGGAAGCCAGTGCAGCTCACGGAGCAGAGGTGTAATATGGGAGTATCGGGAGACCCCCCAAAAGCACTCGTGCAGCTGCACTCTGCACCAGCTGAAGCTTCCGAGTGGTTCTCAAGGGCAGCCCCATGTAAAGAGCGTTGCAGTAGTCAAGACGAGAGGTCACAAGTGCATGGGTGACTGTACGCAAGGCATCCAGGTCCAGATAGGGTAGCAGCTGGCGCACCAGACGAACCTGGGCAAAGGCCCCTCTAGTCACAGCTCCTATATGATCTTCTAAGGAGAGCTGTGAATCTAAGAGGACACCCAGATTGCGAGCCTTATCTACGGGGGGTAATAACTTGCCCCCGATATTAAGAGATGGAATAATCTGAATATCCTGACATGCCGGTATGTACAGCCATTCAGTCTTGTCCGGGTTGAGTTGAAGCCTGTTCCTCCCCATCCATTCCTGGACCGCTTCCAGGCAACGGGACATCACGTCGAGGGCATCACTGATGTGGTTTGGGGTCGAGATGAAAAGCTGGGTGTCGTCAGCATACTGATGATAACCCACTCCAAAACCACGGATGATCTCACCTAGCGGCTTCATATAGATGTTAAACAGGAGAGGTGAGAGGACCGACCCCTGAGGAACTCCATAAATGAGAGGCCTCGGGGTCGATCTCTGGCCACCCGCCAACACCCACTGTGAACGTTCCAGAAGGTAGGAGGAGAACCACTGAAGAACAGTGCCTCCCACTCCCAATCTCCTGAGACGCCGCAGTAAGATACCATGGTCGATGGTATCAAAAGCCGCAGAGAGGTCTAATAGGACCAGGACAGAGGAATGACCCCTGTCCCGAGCCCGCCAGAGATCATTCATCAGAGCGACCAATGCCATCTCCGTGCTGTGTCTGGGCCTGAAACCCGATTGGTACGGGTCTAGATAATCAGCATCTTCAAGGAACAGAGGAAGCTGATGCGCCACTACGCTCTCAACAACCTTCGCAAGAAAGCGAAGGTTGGAGACCGGGCGAAAGTTGTTTAAAACAGCTGGGTCCAGGGAAGGCTTTTTGAGGAGGGGTCTCACCACCGCTTCTTTCAAGGCTGCGGGGAAACTGCCCTCTTTCAATGAAGCAGTTACCACTGCATGGATCCAGCCTCGTGTCCCATCCCGAGCCGCATAAACCAGCCAGGAGGGGCACGGGTCCAATAAGGATGTAGTGGAGCTTAGCTTCCTCATGATCCTTTCTACCTCGTCCAGAGTCACAGGATCGAACTCTTCCCAGATAACATCAACAAGACTGTCCAAGTTCTCATCGTCAGACTCTGCCCAGTTGGAATCCAGACTGGTCCAGATCCAAGCGATTTTGTCCAGCAGATGTTGGCTAAATTCCTCAGCACGACCCTGCAAGGGATCCTCCTTCACCTCTAGATTCAGGAGGGAGCGGGTCACCTTAAACAGGGCGGTCGGGCGATTATCTGCGGACGCGATAAGGGTAGCAAAGTAATTAGACCTTGCCCTCCTTAGTGCCGCGAGATAAGACCTCGTAAAGGACCTTAGTCGCGATCGGTCGGATTCGGATCGGCTGGATCTCCAACAGCTCTCTAGGCCCCGTCTCTGACGTTTCATCTCCCGGAGCTCCGTAGAAAACCATGGAGCCCACTGGGATCTGCAAACGGGTCAGGGGCCGCATGGGTACAACTCGGTCGAGTGCTTCTGTGGCTGCCTTTTCCCAGGCTTCCACCATGGCACTGGCCGAGCTATGAGCAAAGGAGGCAGGTGGGGGGCCAAGCGCTGTTTGGAACCGCCCAGGGTCCATTAGCCGCCTGGGGCGGTACCATTTCGTTGGTTCAGTAACCCCACGACGGGGAGTGGCAAAGCGGAAGGTCAGCCGCAGGAGATGATGATCTGTCCATGACAGGGGCGTAACAATTGGAGAGCCCCCACCCAGATCATCTAACCACTGTCCAGATAGGAAAATCAAATCGAGCATGTGTCCTCCTACATGAGTTGGGCCCTGGATTATCTGCGTCAGGTCCATGGCCGTCATGGAAGCCATGAACTCCCGAGCCAACTCAGATGATCTCCCCAGGGATGGTAAGTTGAAGTCACCCAAGATCATAATTTTGGGGAACTCAACCACCAGTCCCGAGAGGATGACAAGAAGCTCGGGCAGGGCTGCTGCTACGCGACTAGGTGAAAGGTACACTAGCAGCAAGCCCAACTGAGCCTTAGGGCCACATCTAAGGAGGAGAGACTCACACCCGGCTATTTGGACAACAGTGGCCTCTCGCGGATACAGGTTCTCCCTCACCGCTACCGCCACTCCCCCGCCTCTTCCCTGAGCCCGAGGCCTGTGTAGCACCCGGAAACCTGATGGGCAAAGATCTACCAAAGGGACACCACCCTCAGGTCCTAACCAGGTTTCCGTAATGCAGGCCAGATCCGCATGTTCACTCTCAACCAAATCTCGGATGAGAGGAGCTTTATTGACTATGGATCTGGCATTAAGATATACAAGCCTGAGCTCAGGTGGTTGATTATCTTCGCTCCTGGTACCACGGGCCGAAAGCAGAGGGTCGGAGTGCATCACCGCTTGAAGATAGTGGGGACGCACTCCCGGATGTTGATGCGGATAATGGTTGCAAGTGTGAAAAATGGTCATAACTTAAGTCACTTTTTTCAGTGATGTAACTTTGAACAGTCACTAAATGAACTGTTATAAGTTGAGGACTACCTGTATTGGGTCAGGTTTTATTAGAAATGCTGCCTTGATGCATTACAACAAAGCATTGCTTTTCCTATTTCTTCTTCTGTGTAATAGTTCAGCCTTTTAGAGAATTTTAGGCTTTTATCCATTTTCAACCACTTCAGGAAATAAACATCAAATAAACTCTGTAAGGTTTCTGAATATTTATGATTGAGAGACAAGTCCATGGTTAAGGCACCAGGCTAGAAACTGGGATACTATGAGTTCTAGTCCTGTCTTAGGCACAAAACCAGCCGGGTAACCTTGAACTAGTCACTCTTTCCCAGCCCTACGAAGTTGCCAGGCAGTCCCAAGAGCCAGAATTGATTCAAAGCACAAAACAAGCATTAGTAAATAAACCCTGTGAGGCTTCTGATCAAATAGACATTAAATTTGTAAAAAGCACAATTAATACCTCTAGTGCCACCAAACCAGAAAGAGCAATTCCTATTTCCCTTGAGGTCCTTGTGCACTTTTTTCTAAATCTGCTGTAGAGGGACAAATGAGGAGAAAAATGAAGAATATCTTAACCTGAGCAGGCTTCCATTTATGTAATATTCCATTCTCCCATCCTATACACATATAAACACACAAACCATTTGCACATCATTTGCAGCAGTAAGAATTCCCTTTGTGATTGAGGAAGAAAGGGAAAAGGCATTGGCACATTCAGATTGCAAGTGGTAACTCAAGAGTATCACATAAATAATGCAATAGGTGAATTTGTTCTAATCTAGCATCTCCTGGGTTATGTGGCAGCAACCCAAATTGCAGCTGCCATTTTGTCCCACCCATTTGTGGATGGGGACAAAATGGTGACCACCAGATAAAACTGCTTAGTTTTGCTGCCACGCCAAGCTCTACACAGCACTGCAGAAATTTGTTAAGGTTTTTTATAGGTTTGTTTTATTATTCTGGTTTTAACTTGGGCATTAATTTAATTATCTTTTAATGTTTGTACTGTTGTTTATATTTATGCCCTGTGAACCGCCCTGAGTCCCTTTGGGAGAAGGGCGGTATAAAAATCTCAATAAATCTTAAATCTTAATCTTAAATCCTTGAATGTATTTAAAAATGCATGGTAGCAGTGAATTCCAAGTCTTCCATATGCATTCTTGTATATTTTTAACACTTGATAATATTCAGCCCACTGTTTAATGGCATTTGCCTCTTGAAATTTTTATTTACTTTTTGCACAGTCCAGCTTGGTCTCATAACTTAAATATGCACATTTTATTTTGAAGACAGTACTGAAACAACCATACAAAGGAAGATGCTATGAGTATCTTCCGCTTTCTCTACTGAACCTGTGGCAGCAAATTACGATGATATCTATTCAGTCGATTCTATGGATCACATCTTCCAATCTTGCACTATTTGAGTTTTTCCGGCTGGAGTCAGCTTTGAGGGTGTCTAGCCACCGTATTCTTTGAATATGTTTCATGTTATTGCTAACTCTTCCCAGCATAATCTTTTTCTCCAGTGAATCCTCCCGCATGACATCGCCAAAGTGATGGCAACAAATAAATGTGAATTAATAAAAGATACCAATGTCATGGATCCAGAGTGGCTCCAGTTAATAAATAACAGAAAAGCTGTAATCTAGGCTGAAATTTTTATAAAGCTATAAGACTACTCATAATTGTCAGTGAGACCATATTAGTAGAGTTATCTAAAGTTCAGAATTTTGCTTTTCCTTTTAGGACTCAACCTATTTACTATTTTATTTTATTTATTAGTAAATCTGTTTGCCACCTATCTCCTAGTTCAAGGCAACTCTGACTGGCTTATTACTCTATTCCTATTCTCTTTTGGAAGCTTAAGTAAAAATAATATAGAACGTGGCAAACTGACAATATAAGAAATGAATTGTTAGCGAAACACAACCCTTATACAGGCAGTCCTCAAGATATGGCTATAATAGAGCCTGTCACAGCAGTTGTTAGGTGAAACATGTCACCTAACGACCTCCCCTATCCCCACTCTCCCCAGTGAAATGTTAAACTTATGTGCCATCACCAAATAGAGCGTAGGGTGCCTCCTAGGTGGTAGTGGTGGGGCATTGAAGGCCTAGTACCGGACGAGGCCTGCCTGCCCTGGCCCACCCAAGGCCTCCCTCCCCTCTGAGACTCCTCATGCTCCTGCAACCTAGGTCCCAACAGGCCTTTTCCCACTCCTACCGGGGCCTTAGGCCTGATTCTCACTCCAAGAGGCCAAACACCCTTCTCCTCTCTTACCTTTGGAAGAGCTCCAAGGCTGCCTTTGTAAGGCTGCATGGTACAGTTCCAAAAGCAGCCGCCATTTTGTCCCAGCTGGGGCAAAATCCCAATGGCATCCGCATTGAGTCACCGCCGTGCATTTCAGGGGAAAGCTACTTTGTTCTGCTCCCTTAACAAATTTCTGCAGTGCTGTGTAGAGCTTGGCGTGGCAGCAAAACTAAGCAGTTTTATCTGGTGGTCACCATTTTGTCCCCATCCACAAATGGGTGGGACAAAATGGCAGCTGCAATTTGGGTTGCTGCCACATAACCCAGGGATAAACTGATTCATTTTGCTGCCTTACCAAACTGCAAAAGTTTTCTGCAGTGTTCAGAAACGTATACAGCACTGTGTGCAGACCTCTAAGGAAGCAATATAAAGTAATTTCTCTGGCAGCCGCCATTTCGTTCCACCAACAAACAGGCAGAACAAAATGGTGGGCACATGTTGATCACTACCGCATGGCATGGGGACATATGGCCTATCATCCTTCAACAATATGAGATCTGGAGAACTTCAGAAGGTAGGTGTGAGGCGTGATGACCGTGTGGTGAAAAGGTCCAAGCACTACAGGATTTTGGTGGGGTGGGAGGGAGGAGAGGTGTGGGGGGGCACTGCAGCAACCCTGTGGTAGGTCGTAAGGGTAAACAACTGCAGGCCCGCTGCATCTGTTGTCTTTTTTAATGGGGTCATATATATCTTTTGCAGGGTCTGTCAAAATTTTGAATGTTTGTTAAATGGACTGTCATAATTCAAGAATTTTGTGTATTACAAACTGGACATGAATATTTTTTGGTTAATCACATATTCATTCCAGCAGTTTAAAGGCCATTCAGTTCCAAAAAGGTTCTAAGCAACATACAAATAATACAAAAATAAAACAGAAAGAATAAAATGAAAATATTATGAAAACATGATCCCATAATCCAGTGGCATAATTAATTTTGAAATGAGTTAGGATATTTTCGTAAAGTTTCTGTCTTGCATCTCACTAGGTCCATCCACAGTATTTGCCATTGTATCAATAGAAAATAAGTTTTTTTTCTTGTCATTTGCAGGATATGATAGTTCATCCCTGAATACGTTAAGACAAAAAACATGAACAATTTGGAATTGGAATTATGATACAATGATGATTTTAATCATATATCTTTGCAATGAGTAGTTTTTAAAACATTGTTACCCCAACCAAATTACTGAATTTGGTTTTTGAAAAGTAACCTTTTTTGGGCTAACAAAACAGAGATCATATTTGTTCCTGTTACAGTTTTCCTCCCAGGTTCTCTTGCAATAGCGCCCTGAATGTACAAACTGCACTTTAATCTTCCTGGAGCACACCAGTGGCTAAAAGGGAATCCAGTTCTCAAGGCCAATCTTCTTCTTGCGTTTTAATATATACAAGCATATTCACTTTGCAATGATAACTCAAGACTCCAGAGCTGAAATTATAGACATTGCTACATATGGAACTGACACAGATTTCACTTGGGGTGAAATTAAAGTGTGCTGTTCTTTAATATATATTTATTTTTACTCTTAAGTGTGTCCAAAAATATTCAAAATATTTGAGATAGACCTCTGGTAGTTTTGCTAATATTTGGTAGTATAAATATTCAATACAAAATCATGTTAAAGTAATTCATGATCTGTATGTATAGAACCCACATACTTAGCTGTTTATAGGGACGCGGTGGCTCAGTGGGTTAGGACGCTGAGCTTGTCGATCAGAAGGTCGGCAGTTTGGCAGGTCAAATCCCAAGTGCCGCGTAACAGAGTGAGCGCCTGTTACTCGTCCCAGCTTCTGCCAACCTAGCAGTTCGAAAGCACGTAAAAATGCAAGTAGAAAAATAGGGACCACTCCGGTGGGAAGGTAACAGCGTTCCGTGCGCCTTTGGCGTGTAGTCATGCCGGCCACATGACCACGGAGACGTCCTCGGACAAGCGCTGGCTCTTCGGCTTTGAAACGGAGATGAGCACCGGCCCCTAGAGTCGGAAACGACTAGCACGCATGTGCGGGGGAACCTTTACCTTTACCTTACTTAGCTGTTACAAATCTGTTTTCAAATTTAACAGGTTGATTGTGAAACTGCAGTGTGTTGGGTTATGGTACAACTATTTTAAAGTCTTTTAATCATAATAATCTTATATGCTCAGTCTCTGCCCTTTCCCCTCATCCTGACAAAAGTCTAGCCCAGGGGAATTCTGGGAGTTGAAGTCCACGAGTCATAAAAGAGTCAAGGTTGCCTACCCCTGGTCTAGCCCCTTACTTATATGATCTCTGAAGTGTCTAAGTCTTTTACTGTCACTAAGGGCCAATTAGTTTAAGGACTTAGAGCCTTTGTCTCATTTCAGGCTTTTGCTTAACTACTAATCCATCCCTTTACACCATTTTGCTTTTTAAAGTAAGTGTCCTCACACAGGGAAAACACTCTTAAAGGACTTGCTGTGCTAACACCAGTACGGTAGTGACTATTTTCTGCTAGCTTAAGAACCTATTTCAGAGTAAACTTCCTTTTTTTCCCCCGTAGGGAAGCAAACTCTTCAATTTGGTCCTTTTATTTATCTCATCTGCCTAGCAGATGCAGGGCACATTTTTAATTCAGTTCTTTTTACTGATTGGCTCATTGGACAATTGAAGAAGTTTTAATAAGGCAAATATTCAGAGTATTTCAGTGTAAAATTGCTTCTGCAGTTCTGTCTGAGGAAAGCAACTTTGCTTGTCAGCCAAGAGCTAGTTTTATTTCTACTGAAGGAACATGCTGGCTTTCATCTGTTAACAAAAATCTATGAAAGGTATAACACCTGTTCACTGCTTGGATTGAATTGTGTTGATAATCAAAATCAAGTGTATTCATTATTCATTGGAAAAGGTGTGACTTCAACAAGCATCAAAATTCCACTCTGTCTATTCACTGTTGGCAACAGTGAATAAAAGAGGGGAGCACTTTGACTTTGGGCTAGGATGGTTGAAATGTATGTTTTTCTTGTTGCCCAGTTTTGCCATCTTTTTGCTCTTTTGTCTTATTTTATTTTTTCTATCTTTTCACTTTGTAAACCACCCAAGTTCTCTGTTAGTTGGGTAGTATACAAATTTAATAAGATTTAGAAGTTGGACTTTTAAATAATTGTATGCTGTAGAATAGAAAGCTTTATTTTGCATAGCATTGCACAGAAATTTTTATTATATTACAAACATTGATTCGGGGGACTTATAAATTTTTCTTCCCTTCTTACTTTAAATTCATCTTTCCTAAAAATATATGCTGCCTAATTAGTTAAAAAAATAACTACAGCGATATCAAACAATCTTTATTAGAGTCATAAGGCCAGAAGAGGGATGCGGTGGCTCAGTGGGTTAGGATGCTGAGCTTGTCGATCAGAAGGGCGGCAGTTTGGCGGGTCGAATCCCGAGTGCCGCATAACAGAGTGAGTGCCTGTTACTCGTCCCAGCTTCTGCCAACCTAGCAGTTCGAAAGCACGTAAAAATGCAAGTAGAAAAATAGGGACCACTACGGTGGGAAGGTAACAGCGTTCCGTGCACCTTTGGCGTCTAGTCATGCCGGCCACATGACCACAGAGACGTCCTCGGACAAGCGCTGGCTCTTCGGCTTTGAAACGGAGATGAGCACCGGCCCCTAGAGTTGGAAACAACTAGCACGCATGTGCGGGGGAACCTTTACCTTTACCTTTTTTAAGGCCAGAAGTGAAATTTAAATAAAATGTGTGTTTGTGTGTGTGCTGTTTCTACAGTTGCTATTGAGTATTTTGTTCCCAAGAACTAAGTAGAATTTTTTGAGGTCAGCAAGAAGTCCATATGCATTTCATGACTTAGAATTTTCTCAAAGTATATATTTTATAATACAATGTCATTTAAATTTTCAGCTTCTGAATAAGTTCCTGAATGTGATACATAACTTGAAGATTTTTAATACAAAATATTTAATTGACAATAAGTTCATCAGAACTTTAAGAAAATAAATACATTTCTTGCTTATAAAAGCCACCACTAGTAGATTGTGTCATTATTCAACTGATATCAACTTGATGCTTTTGTTTAAGCCAGAACAGAACTAAGCCTTCTGAAACCTGATATTTTTAAAACATGTCATCAACCATGGGATGTGGCCAAAAGAGCTCCTTTTCCTTTTTCCAGGAATTAACTATAGGATGTTAGAAATTAATTCAGTACTATTTATAGAAAGATGTGTTTTTTTTGCCAAAGGCACAACTAGAACTCACAGTCTCCTCGTTTCTAGCTTGGTGCCTTAAGTACTACATCAAACTGGCTCTTATTTTGTGGCTATTGTACTATCAACCCAAAAATCCAGGTGAAGACTAGTTAGCAACAAAATGTTTCTATATTTCTTTCCTTCCATCAAGGGCATCAAGATTTTTGCAGCACAAATATAAAAAGAATTACGTCTGTACATAATAACTGACACAGCCAAGTGAAATAGCAAAGAAGTCAACCTTTATCCACATAGTCTTACTTTTTGAATTGGTCATTAGTAAGTATGACAGATGAAATAATAGAAGTGGTTTACAGGTATCTGATTTCATTTTTTCCAAGTTTTCCTTTTTCCTTCTTGTTCTGTTTTCCTTCTTCGACTAGCTATGGAGATGTTTTCAAGAAAAATCCATTGGTCTCAAAAGTGACCCCTCTGGGCATCTGTGGGGTAGATCACCGATGTCAAATAGTCTAAGTCCCACACCTTTTTAATATGTCAAAGTCCTTTTTAACATTTTAATCCAATTGCTTCTGCCATTGCATTGTGCCTGCCAGTTTGGCCTGGTTGAACTATGTATGTCAAACAGGCTCTTTCTTTGCCTTTTGATGTGGGATTGTGACTTAACTACTGGTTGCAAGCAGAAGCTTTGAGCCCTTTGGAAAGCTCTCCTGAAAAACTACCAGTGGCTTTTCCAGGAAGCCTGGATCAGCAGGGGAATCCCCAGATGGAGGAGTGACCATGGAGAGTCAGTTGGGAAAGCCTTGGTGCAGGCCTGCTGCCTTGATATCTGTAATCATGAAGATAAGTCCAGAGACTCTACAAGGAAAATCTGTTTTTGTTATCAATATATCTTGCACCACAATCCATGAGCAGGCAGTAAGAAGAAATTCACTATTCCCTGAAAGAATGAAGTGACTGTATTCTTCACTCATTCATTAAAGGCTAGACGGGTTGATGCTGATGGGTTTGTTATGTAGGTCCAGAGGCAAACAGTATGACCCAGAGAAGATAAGGGGCATTTTTTTCAACCCTGTCAATCATTGTAATCCAAGGGGAGAAAATTAAGCCCTAAGGATAGTAACTATTCATCTGAAGCATCAAAGGCAAGAGGTATAACTTCATGAAGATGGAGAGTTAGGCTAATTTTAGAAGGCAAGGCATGGCAAAGCAAATGTCTTTAGCAAACTTACTCAAGAAACTTACTTGCTCATTTGCTCAAGAAATCATCTAGTCAGCCTTCAATTCAGGCTAGCTTACTAGAATCCCCTAATATTCATATAGCATTACAGTTTTAGACTTTTTATTATATGCAGATTGGGATGGAATCAGACAAGTAGAATAAGGACTTCCATGTGTACTGATAAAAGAGAATATTTGTATAGTAGCTCAGGGTTGAAATGTGAGGTCTGAATTTGGATGTTTTCTTGCATTTCATTACCAAACTGAGTAACACCATCAGTGCTAGTAAGGGAACAGGAATTTGCTCTCATTTTATATACTAGTGGCTCCATATGTGCATATTAGCTAAACAGAAAAGTAGAAATAATATCTGAAAAAATAGTGATGTGCAGAGATTTACCTTAGCTTTGTGTTAAAAGCATTGATATGGTGGAGTTCTTAATGTGGGAGTTTTCACAACTATATCCCTAATGTGAACACAAAACATCTATATTCTGTTGAATTTGTACTTCCTTATCCATGTCCCCACATACAAAAATAGTATTGATGATGGAGCAAGGTTGATTTTCTGTTAATATGATCTAATATTATAAATGCTAATTGGTAATTGCTCTTCAGAACAGAAAGATATTTCCTGATTTGTTGTAACTGGTGTTGCATTCCAAAAAAAATTGTTTGCATCTTCCCTTTTGTTTAAGATTAAGCATCAAGGTTAACATTTAAGATCTTTCCCTGAACCTGTGATATGATGAAAGTCCTTCCTTAAACTAAGCTGTGAAATATTATTTTTCTTGAATTCTTTCCCACAAATAGCTATGATCCTTTTTAAATGTTTCATACATCTTTGATTGGGAATTACCCGGCCAGAGTTGGTTGATATATGGGGAGCTGTATAAATGTTTTAAATAAATAAAATAAAATAAATGAATAGCAGATTTGAAATAGAGTTTGGCAATTAGAAGCAGCAAGAATTAAAACAAAGCCTGTCAAAGCAAATGCCTTACTTCCAATTCTGTTTTAGAAATGTGATGAATCACAAACTGCACTGTCATTGTTACATTCAAAGTCATAGTTCATCCCATATTCTTAATTCATCCTTGGATCCTAATTTTTTTCTTTCTGTCTTTCTAAAAGTCTACACACACACACACACACACACACACACACACACTGTATATACACTCCTATACTATGGTAGATAGAATGTATATAATTTAGGAGTTAGGGATTCTGTTCTTCAAGCCTCAGTTTCATTATACATCTTTCCCTAAATGCAGATGTACTCTTCTTTTTTTTGAAAAAAATTTTTATTAGTTTTTATAAGGTTAAAGAGGAAGGTAAGGGAATGGGGGGTTTGTGATAGGGTAGAGGAAAGGTTGGGGGTGAGGGTTGGGTTTTCCCCCAATAACATTCAATATTTGGCAAACAGCATATTGTCTGGGTAAATATACATAAATAGGTAATAAAGCTAATAATAACAATGATAGGTATAATAGATTATCAAAAACAATACTAAATTTTCAATGTGTGATATCATTCTTACTCAAATAAATTCAAAATTGCATATCACATTCCTTTCTCTCTAACTCGCTTATCTACAAATGTACTCCTTTAATGGTATAGGTTGGAATCCATCATTTTCATAATCTGTCCATTATTTAGCTACTATTGGTTGAGAGTATTCCAATTCCAAGAGCCTTGGTGGAGCAGTGGGCTAATGCCTCCTTAAGTAACACCAGCTGTCTGCAATTAGTGCAGGTTCGCATCCCACCAGGCTCAAGGTTGACTCAGCCTTCCATCCTTCCGAGGTAGGTAAAATGAGGACCCAGATTGTTGGGGGCAATTAAGCTGACTTTGTAATAATGCCGCTGGGGGGCGGGAAAGCCCTAATAAGCAGGCATATACATAGAATGAAGGCTATTGCTAAGCACATTGATTTGTGCTTCTTAGATTGTAAGCCGCCCTGAGTCTTCGGAGAAGGGCGGGATATAAAGGAATTTTTTTAAAAAAATAAAATTGCTATAGTTTCCCAAAGGCAAAGAGATAGTACTTCCTGGCGGTGCATATTAGTAAAACACTACACATAATAAGCACTGGGTAAAAATAGAGAAATATCCTCTCCCAACACACATCAACAAGGGGTGGTGGAAGTCTTGTACACAAGAGCCTGACATATTGCAACATCTCTCTCTCTTCCTCTCCTCTCCTCTCCTCTCTTCTTCTCTCTCTCTGTTTAATGGAAGGTGGATTGTATCTACCATTCTGATAGATCCAAAGTCAATGAAGTCCCTGTTTTGCTTTGTGAATATACAAAGAAGCAATGTTGCTACCTTAAAAAAAATTTCAAGCACAGCCTCTTTCCACTGCAGTCATTTAGTGCAGGAGGAGTACCGCAGAAAAATACAGCAGCAGCCATCAGACCTTCCCTGGTAAATTCAACAATATTATTGGCATTACATGAACATTTCCACTTATCATAAAATATTAAAACACCTATAAATGATAGTATAATATTTTTTCATTGTGTTGCTCTATTTTTATTTTCTAAATTACTGTTTATTAGAAAATGTAAGAGATGTTAGGGGGGCAACATCTAGCTATAGATTTTGTATTAAGAAAAATTAGCATAATAATATCATAAGCATATAGTTCATTCTCCTACTATGTGTTGTCTCCAGCACAAATGCTTTAATATATATAAATATAAAGACTAAGACTCCATCAAGCAAACATTGTGCTATTTAGAAAATTGGGTATATTCTGAAGTGTGGTTGCATGCAGATGACGAATTAGAATTTTCTAATATATTTTGAACTTAAGTAGCAAATACAGTCTTGACTTTGAAAACAGTGTCAGTGCACATCAGGCAGAATGTAACTGTTAACTTCACTTGGAATAAGAATTGCGTATTACAAGTCTATCCCTATTTTCATCTATTCAACCTTTCCCTGTAAGTTGAATTTGACCGAAATGGGAAAAGCCAGTTTAATCTAATCTCTTCTAGCAATATATTATTGGAAATATTTTTCCTCTGGTAATAAGATGCAGTGATTTTGTGCCTTCTTTCCAATATATTTGGAAATTCACTTGGAAGGCCTGTATGGTTTATTTGTACATTAAACCATAAGTTATTTAGGTTGTTAGAGAACTGACAGTGCAGTCTTCTGTCTCAGGTGACTGGGAAAGCACTAAAAGAGTGCCAACTCTGGATTTTTTTGAAATCTTAGAGTGAAAAGTAGGAAGCTCAAAGAAGTAATTACATACTATAATTAAAACAAAACAAATTCTCCAGAGTTTTGAACCAGCAACCTACTATCCACAAAGCAAGAATTACAGCTATTGTGCTGTTAGAAATTTATGAAAAA
Source organism: Vipera berus (assembly GCF_964194415.1). Taxonomy (NCBI): domain Eukaryota; kingdom Metazoa; phylum Chordata; class Lepidosauria; order Squamata; family Viperidae; genus Vipera; species Vipera berus. Next base: position 155,760,155 of record NC_138202.1, on the reverse strand, counting down.
GAAACTTCTAAAATAGTTTTTCCCAATCTTTCTGGCATTAGGGACCACTTTTGGAAGAAAATTGTCTTCCGTGGACTGTGGGGAGGGGATGGTTTTGCGCACAACCTAGATTCTGTGCATGTACAGATGAAACTTCACTGGTTCGCCCGCCACAATCCAGTTCCTAACAGAACACAGACCTGTATTCTAAGACATTAGAAGAAACAAAGTCAATAAGAAAGGATTTTTTCCCTTTAAAGCTGCTTGTTCCAGTGTGTATGTTTATGCTCTACCTTGGTGTCTATAAATTGAATTCATCACGCAAGTGAGTGAAGGTTATCCTCCCATAAGCTTAAAAGCTACATTTATAAACGAATTTATGAGGTACTCTCAATACATGTCAACTACTTAAAGTGCCCTTTTAAGAAAATATTCACAGCAAGCTGAATTTGTCTTGAGCAACAAGAGGGGGAGGAATCAGACAGGACAAGTGGCCCAGTAAGTCAGATAACTTATATTCATTGCTCATATCTCAAAGATAGTTTAGCCAGCATGACTTACTAGAACAAGACAAATAAGAAGAAGGATGAGTTTATCCAAAATATTCCAGTGTCATGCTGTAATTTACATTGTGTCTGCTTTACAGATATGTGTCAACTTTAGAATGAGCATGGTTGCACCCATCTTTTTCCTTCTCATTCCTATTTGCCAGATAGCACGGAGGGAGGGGGTTTGCCAGGTGTTGCACTAGACAGATTTTCTCTCTTGGACTTTCTCTCATGGGAACCAAGGTCATCGGCTGCTCCCAAGATTGCAGTTTGGGCATTTCATGAAAAGCCTGCCAACAAACTGAGTGGGGAAATGTTGCTTCCATAGCCTTGGGGATGGGATTTCTTAACTTTGTATGGGGGAATTGTTATGCATCTCTTCAGACTTGGTTTCACTTTTGAAATACCGATACTCTGTATCATTAAACATGTTCTTTGAGGAATTTGCAAGCCTCGGAGTTCTGCTTTATTTGTCTCAATCGCAACCTTGACTATATGTACATACACATATAAAATGTCCACGATTACCCAATCCTAGGAAGAAAAGCAATTGGCCACTGTTTTCCTGGAACAAAAGGTGTAATGGCCCAAGAGTGGAGAACTGATCAATAGGAGGACAAGATAACCAATCTAGGCTGAATCCCTTACAACATGTGGCCAAAGTTGTCTCCATTCAGACTGTTCTTACACTGGTATGGAGTCAAGCTGATGAGACAGGAGCATGTTAAACTATGAGTGCAGACACATGCCTTAGAATCTCCCCCAGGTAACCATAGGAAAAAGAGACACTGTGCTGGAGGGCCCAAACAATGATCAGAAAATATGGCATAAGAGAGAGGAAACTGAAGTAGCCGAAGGACCGCTCGGGACGACAGGCTAGTTAACAACAAGTTTATTTGGAGCAAGACAAACAGAGAATAACTTGTCCGGCTTTTATAGCCGGCAGCTGGTAGCGAGGACCAATCAGATGTATTTATTTTGGCGCCGTGTCAGGCAGGGACCAATCAGCGACGTCTTCTGTTGACAGCTCCGGCTTCCGCGTGGTGTGGTGTTTTGACAGCCGCGAGCTGTCAGTGGCTGCGCCTGCGCAGTGTGGCGGACGCTTTGACAGCTCAGTCTTCTTCATGGTCCGGAGTTTGACAGCTGCGAGCTGTCAGTGGAGGCGCCTGCGCAGTACGGGGAACTTTGACAGCTGTCAAAGTTCCCGCGTGTATTCCTGTCAGGCGGCTTTCCTTATATATGCTTTGACGATGCTTTTGTACTGTTAACATATACACTTAAGGGAATGTTTACATCATGTTACATCATATATAATACACCCCTTACCCCTCCCCTGGTGCGTTCCTTTCCTCTTGGATGTTTGACCCTGCCCACTGATAGTCCTTTAGGTAGGTGGGTGGTCTTCGATTCCTGGATGATCGGCGAAGGGGTGGTGGATGGTCTGGTTCTGGTTCTTCGTTTTGGTGTTCAACTTCCTGGTTTGGGATAGGCGGCATTTCCGGTGGGGGTTGTGAGTCGGCGTTGGTTGGTTGCTCGGAATTGTGTGGCGGTTGTCTGGGTCTGAGCTGGTCAATATGGCGGCGTATGTTGCCCTGTGCCTGCGTAGCTATGTGGTATGAGATGGGTCCTGTTTGTTTTATTACTGTCCCTTGAACCCACTTGTTTTTATCTGTGTATGATCTTGCCCATATTAATTGACCAGGGTTGAGTGTGCGGCCGGGGTGGGGGTGCTGGTTTTCTTCTGGGTATGTGTCGGGGTGCAGTCTGTCGAGACGTGTTATTAGCCTCCTCCCCCATCTTAATTCCGCCGGTGATTTGCCCGTCGTGGAGCATGGCATTGTGTGTTGTGACAAGAGGAACTGGCTGAGTCGCCTCTGCCAGTTCCCTTTAACGAATTTTTTTAATGCTTCTTTCGTGGATCGTACCATAATTTCAGCCATTCCGTTCGACGACGGGTGGAACGGCGCCGACGTGACCAGCCTAATACAATTCTTCGTAGCGAAGATCTGAAATTCACGAGAAGTGAATTGAGGTCCATTGTCGGAAACTATGGTGTCAGGTAGGCCGTGCGTTGCGAATATTTTTCTTAAGGCTTGAATAGTGGCTGCGGACGTTGTTTTTCTAAGGGGCGTGACTTCCAGCCATTTGGAATAGCTGTCTACTGCTATTAAGAAACTTTGGCCCTGGATAGGTCCTGCAAAATCTATATGTATACGTGACCAAGGGTTCCTTGTAGTCTCCCATTTATGGATCGGTGCCTGGGGGGGTTCGCTCCTGGTCTCCTGACAGGTATAACACCCACCCACATACTTTTCTATTTGTTTATCTATGCCAGGCCACCATACATAACTTCTAGCCATTGCCTTCATTTTTACAATTCCAGGGTGCCCTTCATGTAAAATGTGCAATGTTTGGTCTATGTTTTTCTCAGGTATGATGACCCTATTTCCCCATAGCAGGCATCCTCTATGTGTTGAAATCTCGTTTTTCCTGTTATAATAAGGTTGGAATTGGGGTTGTGGGTTTTGAGCTGGCCACCCTGTTGTGGCCCATTTGAGGACTCTGGCAAGTATTTTATCTTTTGCTGAATTATTAGCTATAATGTTTGCTGTCAGGGGGCATTCTGGAAGCTGAGAGATTGCTAAAATTAGGCTGGCTGGGGCTGGATCTGAGTCCCTGGTTTGTATGGGCAGTCTGCTGAGGCAGTCAGCATGTCCTAATTCCTTACCTGGTTTATGTATTAGTTGATAAGAATAGGCTGCTAAGAACGTTGACCATCTTAAGATTCTCGGGGAGAGAATTTGTGGTGTAATTTTATTCCAAGTAAATATGCCTAGCAGGGGTTTGTGATCTGTAAATATCGTAAATGGTCTACCATACAGATAATCATGAAATTTTTTGACCCCTGCTACTATCGCTAGGGCTTCCCTGTCAATTTGTGCATAGTTTCTTTCAGCTTTGGTCAGAGTGCGGGAGTAGAAGGCTATGGGTCGTTGTGTGCCATCCTTGAATAGGTGACTTAAGACTGCCCCAATTCCGTAGGGAGAGGCATCGCAAGCGATGCATATTGGGGTGTCTTCTCTGAAAAGGGTGATGGTTGAGCTTTGACAGATAATCTTTTTTAACGATTGGAAACTATTTTCATGTTCCTTGGTCCAGGACCAAGTTGTACCCTTGTCGAGGAGCCTATGGAGAGGCTCTGCAATAGTGGCTTTGTGGGGAATGAAAGCATGGTAAAAGTTTAACAGACCCAAAAAGGATTGAAGCTCTTGCTTATTCCTAGGGCTGGGTGCGGTTTGAATAGCCCTTAGTTTCTCAGAGGTGGGGTGGATGCCCTGGCTATCGATTTTATACCCTAGGAATTCTGTAGAAGTGACTCCAATGGAGCACTTTTCCCGCTTAAGTTTGAGACCGGCTTCTCTGAGCCGGCTCAGCACAGCTGACAGCCTGTCAGCTAAACTAGCTTCATTTTCTCCGGCGATGAGAACATCGTCGAAATATGGGCAGACCCCGGGTATTCCTTTCAGGGTCTTTTCCATGATACCCTGGAAGATACCCGGGGCTGCAGATATGCCGAACTGAAGCCTCTTAACTTTAAAAGCACCGCGGTGGGTGACAATGGTTTGCGCTTCCGCGGTGTCGTCTGTGACAGGCAGCTGTAAATATGCCTGCGAGAGGTCAAGCTTGGCGAAAATGGTGCCAGAGCGGATGGAAGCAAATACGTCCCTTACCGCTGGCACCGGGTAAGCATGGGGGCTGAGGGCTAGGTTGACTGTCGCCTTATAGTCAGCGCATACTCTCACTTCGCCATTAGGTTTGATTGGGGTGACAATAGGGGTCTCCCAGGTTCCCCCATCTGTTGGCTCCAGCACCCCTAGACTCACGAGTCGGTCAAGCTCGTTTTCAATTTTTTCTTTGAGGGCAAAGGGTACCCTCCTAGCTCTTATTTTAATTGGTTGGATTGCTGGATTTAATTGCAGGGAAATGGGGGGACCTGTATATTTCCCTAAAGTGCCCTCGAAAACGTCGGCGTACTTTTCGCAAACGGCTTCCAGGCTGGGTGTTTGAATGGTATTAACCCCAGATAAGGCGATGCCTAGTGGCGTGAACCAGTTAAGCCCTATCAAGTTGGTACGGTTCCCTGGCGTAACTAAAACCTCCAGGGTGCCTTTGAACCCCTTATACTGTACAAGGACCTTGGCTTTCCCTTCCAACGGAATAGGGGTTTTCTGGAAGTCTGCAAGGTGAACCTGAGTTTGTTTCAGGGGAATTTGTCTTCGGCCTTTCAGACAGATCTCCTGATAGGTCGTTAGCGAAATTAAGGAGACCGCTGACCCTGAATCCACCTCCATGTGGCAAGGCACCCCCTGAATTCTGACCCAGACCTTAACCTTGGAACTTATGCAGTTTACCCTATCGATTGTCTCAACCCGGTTGCCTGGTGGGGTTTCCCTGTTGGCCTGGGCAGCTGGCCTACCTGGGGGGTTTGCCTCCACCTCATTGACGTTGTCCCGGCCCTTGCTGCGGCACACCGGCTTGATGTGGCCAGTCTTCCCGCAGTTGTGGCATTTTGCGTTCCTAAAACGGCAGCTTCCACGGGCATGGTTGCCCCCGCAGCTGGCACAGGCGGCTCGTTGCACGTAACGCGGGGGTGGCGGTGGAGGGTCCCTGACTCCTCGGCGGTCCGACGTTTTTCCCCTCCTCGGCTGTCGGTGCTCCATCCTGCGCTGTAGGGCTTCTCCATCGGTGAAATCTACCGACTCTCCGCTGTCGCTGAAGGTTGCGCTTTCCTGGTAGACTGTCGCCGGGGTCTCTGGGGTCGTGTTCGTCGGCTTCTTTTTGTGGCTGTGTTCATATGCCATGATCTCCCTGGTCAGCTCAGCCAGATTCATGTCAGGTTTGGACGTCAGTTTTTTTTGTAGCTTCTCGTCCCTCAGACCGATCACCACCTGGTCCCTGATGCGGTCTTCCAGGTCGGGGAAGCAGCAGTTCCGCGCGGCGTGTCTGACCCCGGCGATGAACTCGTTGGCGGGCTCGTCCTGCCGTTGTTTCTTTTGTGCGAATTGCACCCGCCAGTACAGTTCCGAGCGAGCCGGCATGTAGTACTTGTTCAGCTGGTCCACCAGGTCCGCGTAGGAGACGTCCGTGATGGGCACTGGGCTGAACAGCCCGACGGCTGCGTCGTACACCGGGGGCCCGCTGATGTACAGCAGGGCGGCGGCCTTTGCTCGGTCGTCAGTAATTTTACTGACGAGGAGAAATCCTTCAACTTGGCCGAGGTGTGATTGCCATCTCTCGGGATGGCGGGTATCAAACTCCCTCACACGGCCGAAGTTTGCCATGTCGTCCGGTCCTGGGTTGCTCCGATGGAAGTTAGAACTTCCGTGTCAGCTCTTGCCGGGAACTCTCTTCCTCGGCCGTGACTTCAGCTCCGGAGCGATCCCACCTTCGTCGCCAGTGAAGTAGCCGAAGGACCGCTCGGGACGACAGGCTAGTTAACAACAAGTTTATTTGGAGCAAGACAAACAGAGAATAACTTGTCCGGCTTTTATAGCCGGCAGCTGGTAGCGAGGACCAATCAGATGTATTTATTTTGGCGCCGTGTCAGGCAGGGACCAATCAGCGACGTCTTCTGTTGACAGCTCCGGCTTCCGCGTGGTGTGGTGTTTTGACAGCCGCGAGCTGTCAGTGGCTGCGCCTGCGCAGTGTGGCGGACGCTTTGACAGCTCAGTCTTCTTCATGGTCCGGAGTTTGACAGCTGCGAGCTGTCAGTGGAGGCGCCTGCGCAGTACGGGGAACTTTGACAGCTGTCAAAGTTCCCGCGTGTATTCCTGTCAGGCGGCTTTCCTTATATATGCTTTGACGATGCTTTTGTACTGTTAACATATACACTTAAGGGAATGTTTACATCATGTTACATCATATATAATACAGAAACTGAGTCTGAAGACTCCATCTTGGTGGGGCCTATAGTTTCTGATTATTTCTCGTTAATGAGCATAAGTGCTTTCCCTCCCTAACTGAACTATTTGGAAAGGCCTCAAAGCTGCATAATGAAGTCTGCTGGGAGGTAGAACTAAGCAAATAATTGTTTGCTCCATTTTAAACCAATCCTTTGTTGGTTACTTCTTCCCACTAAGCTCTGGATCAAAAGGCCTCTCAATCTTGGTAAACTTTAAAATGTGTGGATATGCATATTGCCTGGGGAATTCTTGGACTTGAAGTTCTCACATCTTAAATTTTCAAAATAGAGAAACATTGATCTAGATTTGCTAAACATTGCAAAATACAGTTTTGAATAGACAGTGTTTCCCTTCTAGCGACCTTCTTTCCATCCCCCTTTCTTTCCCCTTGAATTTTGGAAAACGAGATGCAGCCATTTTGTAAGTGTTTAAATTGATCAGAAAATTGTTTTGCCTTAAGAGAGATTTTGTGTTCTGATTCAGATATTGTATTACAATTGGTGTGTGTACTTTATTTTATTACATATTCATTTTCTCTGCATGCAGACATTTGTGTGTTTGTATAATTATATAAACAAAGTTCATGAAGACAAATTTGTTCCTAAGTTTGTTTAGGATTGCAGCTTGTATAAAAATAGGATTGCAGTTTATACAAGAAAAAAGTGAAATGTTGAACATATTTGAGCTCATTAGGCTTCAGAGTGACATGTTTTCAAGATACAGTAATTAGGTGATGGTGAACCTATGACACACGTCACAGGTCACACACCATGTTATTTTTGGTGACACAGCAGCATGCCTGTTCTTGCTTAGTTTTCTGAGCCTCACAAGAATGTGGCATGCTCTTGTAAGGCCTGTAGACCCTCTGAAAGTCACCCAAGAGGGTCATGCTCTTCAACAGGCCTCTGAAACTTCCCTCCATTTTCAGAAACTGCAAGGCCACACAAGAACGTTCTCCAAAGTTTCCAGAGTGAAGGCCTCATGTGACTCAGCTGCCACAGATAGGCCTTGTTTTTCCTGAGAGGAACCTGGGGCAAGGGCAAAATATTCATTTGATAAAGTATTGCACCATTTCAAACAATAAAAAAATGTTTCCTTTTTTGTCCAGGTGTGTGTGTGTGTGTGTGAGAGAGAGAGAGAGAGAGAGAGAGAGGCAGAGTTAACTTAGACATTTTCTCAATTTCTGACATACTGAGCTCAAAAGTTTGCCATCACTGAGTAGATTGAAATGGAGGTCACTTAAGCTCTTGTAATCTACCACATAAGTAAATATTATTGTTGTTATTATTATATTTTATTTAATCTTTTAAATATATAACTACAGTGACCATACATCCTTTATTATAAATGACAGTTGTTTATTTCAGAAAGCTGTCCTTCAGTTTTATTTATTTTTCTAAAACTGACTTTTACTTCTGAAGCTCACTTTACCTTTGAATTACAGTTCTTTCCAAATCTTTTCCTGATTTTGAGGGCTTCATGCAAAAGAAGAGAAGAGCAGTGTGCTGCAAATAGTTTTTATTTTTCTGGACATTTCTCCTGCTCCAGAGCATCTACCAAGTGATAGGTTGTAAGGAACATGCCCTTTGGGAGACTGTTGGCTTCCTTAAAGTACAATTCTTTATTGGCAAAACAGGCATCTATATTGTTTTTTACAATTAAAGCTAAGCAATACGACAAAAAAAATTCAAAAAGTAAACAAAATTAATAATTGTATTATTAAAATACAAAAAGGAATAGAAAGTATCATGCTAAAAATGCAGCATGGGCCAACTGATAAAATAAATTTTAAAAGAGAAATTAGCCCCAAATTTATTTATTTATTTATCTATCTGTCTATCTATCTATCTATCTATCTATCTATCTATCTATCTATCTATCTATCTATCTATCTATCTATCTATCTATCTATCTCAGGGTAGCAAACATACCTAATACTCTTGCCGTTTTTCCCCAAGAAGCAATCAAACATTGAAAAACAATTTAAGAGCCCCTTTCTTATCTCACTGTGAGCTTTCTTTGCACTTAGAGAAGCCCCCCCCCTTATTTGCCTAACCGGACAATATCTTCAGGGGCTTATAGTGCCAATATTTCTCCTTTTAGTGAAGCAGCATCAGATTGAAGTCACAACAGTGACAATGAGGACAATTAACCAGTGGAACAGCTTGCCTCTAGAAATCGTGGGCACTCCATCATTGGAGATTTTTAAGAAGAGACTAGACAGTCACTTGCCTGAAATGGTATAGGTTCTGTTGCTCAAGCAGGGGGCTGGACTAGAAGACCTCCAAGGTCCCTTCCAGCTCTATTCTGTTCTAATTCAAAAACATAACAGCTAGTCCAGTGTGATGCCACTTAGATGTCCCCTTGGTTCCCTACCCCACCTCATTTTTTTAAGTTTTAAACTGAGGGAGGGAGGGAGGGAAAGAAAGGGAGAGATTGCTTCTTATTTTATAGCATGCCAATTTCCCATTTAATGGTTATGTTTAAAAAAACATTATTACTATAAAGAGGCAGCCTTCAGCCTCATCCTTATTTCCAGGAATATCTCAGATCCACATATAGGACTCAGAAGCTTTATAAAAAGTAAAAATAATAAATGGCACCAGTCTATTGCTCTGCTTTGGAAGTTTTTACTACTTAATTTAAACTTACCTAATTACATAGAGAAAAGAGATAGGTCTGTACTATCAAGAAGTTCCAGTCTAAAATAGAAGAGCAGCTAAAATCAGAGGTTCAGTTGCCATTAATATGACTACTTTTTCAAACTTAAAGAAAAATCTAAATAACAAATGCAGGAAACCCAAATGAGACTGGAATACAATACTGCTTAATGTAAGATACTGTTCTCTATTTTAGTACAATGGAGGGGGGCACTAAAAGTACTATTTACTTCTGAAGAAAGTTTCTATTTGTTCCAAAGTTTTTCTCCTTGAGTTAAAAGCAGTTTTGAGAAGACCAAGATTTTTATTCAAATGTGGCATGGCAATGACAAATTCAAAATGAAATAAAATCCTACGTCATGTTTGAAACATCTGCCTCTCAGATTTTTCTTTGAAGAAGAAAAAATGTAGACTTAATAAGATACCATCAGAAAGTGAACTTCAAGACTTAAGAAAGGTGGATAGATAGACAGATAACCTTTATTCTCATATTTTTTTTACTGTGGGTACATTGGCACACATTAAAAATGAAATTTAGTTGCTTACTCTCAAAATGAACAACATGTGCTCCGACTCTCTGGTTTCGACCCGTGGTTCCGGGAACGAGGGTGAGCAGCCACCTGAGCTTAGGCTTGTGTATTTTAACACCAGGTCCGTAGTTAATAAGGCTCCTCTCATCCGAGATTTGGTTGAGGAGGAGCGTGCGGACCTGGCTTGCATTACGGAGACCTGGTTGGGCCCAGAGGGTGGTGTCCCTCTGACTGAACTCTGCCCTCCAGGTTTCCGGGTGCTCCACCGGCCTCGGGCTCAGGGTAGGGGCGGAGGTGTGGCGGTGGTTGTGAGGGAGACCTTATGTCCGCGGGAGACCACCGTTGTCCAGATATCTGGGTGTGAGTCGCTCCTCCTAAGACATGGCCCTAGGGCTCAGTTGGGCTTGCTGCTGGTGTACCTTTTGCCCAGTCGCGTAGCAGCAGCCCTGCCTGAACTTCTCAATATCCTCTCGGGTTTGGTGATTGAGTTCCCCAAACTTATGATTTTGGGGGACTTTAATCTGCCATCCCTGGGGGGATCATCAGAGTTGGCTCAGGAGTTCATGGCTTCCATGACGGCCATGGACCTGATGCAAGTAATTCAGGGCCCAACTCATAGGGGGGGTCACACGCTCAATTTTGTTTTTCTATCTGGACGGTAGTTAGATGAACTGGGTGGGGGTTCTCCAATTATTATGCCCCTGTCATGGACCGATCATCATCTCCTGCGGCTTGCCTTCCATTTCGCCACCCCCCGTCGCTGGGCCACGGAACCGACAAGATGGTTCCGCCCCAGGCACCTAATGGACCCTGAGCGGTTTCAGGTGGCACTTGGGTCCCCGCCTGCCGCCTTCGCTCACAGCCCGGCTGATGCCTTGGTGGAAGCGTGGGAAAGGGCAGCCACGGAGGCACTCGACCGCGTTGTAGCCATGTGGCCCCTGCCCCGGCGCAGATCCCAGTGGGCTCCATGGTTTTCCATTGAGCTCCGGGAGATGAAGCGTCGGAGATGGGGCCTAGAGAGCTGTTGGAGATCCAGCCGGTCTGAATCCGACCGAGTGCAACTAAGGTCCTCTATGAGGTCTTATCTCGTGGCGATGAGGGCGGCAAAGTCTAATTACTTTGCTGCCCTCATCACATCCGCAGATAATCGCCCGGCCGCCCTGTTCAGGGTGACCCGCTCCCTCCTTAATCAGGAGGTGAGGGAGGAGCCCTTACAGGGTTGTGCCGAGGAGTTTAGCCAACATCTGGCGGACAAAATCACTCGGATTCGGGCCGGTCTGGACTCTGACTGGGCAGAGTCTGACGGAGGTGACATGAGTGGTCTTGGTGATGTTATCTGGGAAGAGTTCGACCCTGTGCCTCTGGAAGATGTGGACAGGATCATGGGGAAGCTGAGCTCCACCACGTGTTTATTGGACCAGTGCCCCTCCTGGCTGGTCTATGCGGCTCGGGAGGGGACACGAGGCTGGCTCCAGGCAGTGATAACTGCTTCTATGAGTGAGGGTAGCTTTCCTGCCGCCTTGAAGGAGGCGGTGGTGAGGCCCCTCCCCAAGAAGCCTGCCCTGGACCCGGCTATTTTGAATAACTATCGTCTGGTCTCAAACCTTCGCTTTCTTGCGAAGGTTGTTGAGAGCGGGGTGGCGCATCAGCTCCCTCTGTTCCTGGAGGAAGCGGATTATCTGGACCTGTACCAATCGGGCTTTAGGTCCAGGTACAGCACGGAGACGGCATTGGTCGCGCTGGTGAATGATCTCTGGCGGGCTCAGGACAGGGGTTGTTCCTCTGTCCTAGTCCTATTAGACCTCTCAGCGGCTTTCGATACCATCAACCATGGTATCTTACTGCGGCACCTCAGGGGGTTGGGAGTGGGGGGCACTGTTCTCCAGTGGTTCTCCTCCTACCTCCTGGGACGTTTGCAGTCAGTGCTGACAGGGCAGAGGTCGGCCTCGAGGCCTCTCGTTTGTGGAGTCCCTCAGGGGTCGGTCCTCTCGCCTCTCCTGTTCAACATCTATATGAAGCCGCTGGGTGAGATCATTCGTGGTTTTGGAGTGGGGTATCATCAGTACGCCGATGATACCCAGCTTTTCATCTCTACCCCAAACCACCCCAGTGATGCACTCGATGTGATGTCCCGTTGCCTAGAGGCGGTTCAGGTCTGGATGGGGAGGAACAGGCTTTGGCTCAATCCCGACAAGACCGAGTGGTTGTACATTCCGGCATCTCGGGAAATTCAGTCCATTCCATCTTTAACCATGGGGGGGAGGTGTTACCCCCCGTAGATAGGGATCGCAACTTGGGTGTCCTCCTAGATTCACAGCTCAGTTTGGAAGACCATGTAGGAGCTGTGACCAGGGGGGCTTTTGCCCAGGTTCTCCTGGTGCGCTAGTTGCGACCCTATCTGGACCGGGATGCCCTGCGTACAGTCACTCATGCGCTCGTGACCTCTCGTATAGACTACTGCAATGCTCTGTACATGGGGCTGCCCTTGAGGACCACTCGGAGGCTTCAGCTGGTGCAGAATGCGGCTGCGCGAGTTGTGATGGGGGTCTCCCGATACTCCCATGTAACACCTCTTCTCCGTGAGCTGCATTGGCTTCCAGTTGCCCTCCAGGTGAGATTCAAGGTGCTGGTGATGACCTATAAAGCCCTAAATGGTATGGGTCCAGATTACTTACGGGAGCACCTGCTGCCGGCGTCATCTTCCCTTCGTCCTGTGCGCTCCCACAGAGAGGGCCTCCTCAGGGTGCCGTCGGTCAGAGAGTGTCGGCTTGTGGCCCCCAGGGGGAGAGCATTCTCTGTGGGCACGCCAGCCCTTTGGAATCAATTACCGGTTGAGCTCCGGATGGCTCCCGACCTTCGCTCTTTCCGCCGTGATGTGAAAACCTATTTATTTGAACAGGCCGGCCTGGTTTAAGGCTTTGGGGTATTTTTAATTATTTATTGTTAGGGCTTAATTAAATTAAATTAATTTTATTTTAACTTTTGTATGTAATTGCCCTGTACACCGCCCTGAGTCCTTTGGGAGAAGGGCAGTATAGAAATTCAATTATTAAATAATAAATAAATACACTTGTATACTTATACTTCAGAAAAACAAAGTTTACTACATTTACCCTGGGATCATTTGAAGCAGGGGTGTCAAACTCAATTTCATTGAGCATTGTGGTTGCCCTTTGGGGGGGGTGGCCAGGGTGGGCGCAGCCTACTGGCTGGGCATGGTGGGAGTGCGTATGGCCTACTGGGTGGGCATGGCCAGCTCTACATCATTTGTATCAAGGGTGCCTGTGGGGGCCTGGGCAGGAGTGGGACAGATCTGAGGGTCTCTGGCAGAAGGAGATGAAACTGGGGCAAGTGCCAAGGCATGGTCCACTGGAGGAGCTTCAGTGTTCCTCTCAGGCCATGCAGGGGTGGGAGGCTGGATGGTGGCACGGAGGTCAAATGCCCAGCCCAGCCGTCAAGCACCCGCGGCACTAAGCCCAGCCCCACTTCCCCAAGGGGATGCCCAGCTGCACTTACCTCCTCCTCAAGGCTGCTGCTGCTGTGCTTGCTCTCCTTAGCCAGGTTGCTCATGATGGGTACGAGGGCAAAGTCAAGAGGGAGGCCCATTCCCTCTCCATGTGAGGAGACCTGGCTTTGTATCCAAAGCTTCTTTAGCAATAGGATCGGAGACCCCCCCAGGATAGGCCAGGAGGAGGGGGCAAGGAGATGGTGAAAGGGCAGCAGGGCAGAACTAAGGCAGGACTTCCCTCAGACCCTCCCTCCCCCTTCCTTCCTTCCTTCCTTCCTTCCTTCCTTCCTTCCTTCCTTCCTTCCTTCCTTCCTTCCTTCCTTCCTTCCTTCCTTCCTTCCTTCCTTCCTAGAACAGAGTATACACTGGCTCCTGGCCAGCCTGGGCTGGGGCCAAGGCAGTGGGGGCCGTTCCCTCACTGTTTCCAGGATGGCTTCACGGGCCACATGAAACCACTTCGTGAGCCGGATCTGGCCCCCGTGCCTTGTGTTTGATATGTCTGATTTAAAGGAAAATATAAATATATATAAATAAATAAATACATGAGGACAGAGGACATGTCGGGAACAATCTTTTTTCCTTCAGGATCAAATTCTCAGTTATTCATAAGGCTAAATTCTGTACTCTTTCCTTACCTAATTCTGCCATAATTGCTGTCTAGCTCCTCTATAGTTTATTACAAGGCAAGGCAAGGCAAAATTGGTGGAATTGTTAAAGGGTTTGAATAATCAATAGCACATATTAACTTTGGGTATTTAAGAGGATGGAAAAATAATTTCAATCCTCCTGTGTTTTGTTGAAACACTGGGAATTCCGTCATCCCTGGCCAGAGTTAAGAGTAGGTAGGAATTGAAGTCCAACAAATTGGTGAGAACCAAAATGGAAATGGCTGGTTTACAGCAAACAAGCAAGCCCCACCTTTGGTTCCTTCAACATCAAGGGGTTTGGAGGGTGATGAACTCTGTACTGCTTTTGTTCTTACCCCAGAACTTGACAAGATTACTGTTCTAAGATTTTCAATATTACCATTTCAGTTAGAGCTCACTTCCATCTTGATATTGGGTTATTTGGACGTTAGGAAAGAAGAAGAAGAAATGGCAGATGAGTTGGTAGGTAGCTTACCTTGCAGACAATAGTTTAGCCCCCATGGGAGAAATCTAGAACAAAGCATCTCAAAATATTCCAAGAAACTTCACCTTAATTAACTCATTAAAAATGAGGTGGGAATTCCTGTTGCCATTTCCAAGATCTGATGTTGACCTCTAACAAACCATCAAGAAACCTGCCAGAAGTTTTAGTCTTGCACAGCTGTATGGGGCTGGACATTTCTAAAAGCCTTTCTTTCCTGCCAAGTTAAAAGGACCAGGTCTTGTTCCAGCAGAAAATTACACTGGCACAAAATTTGCTTTTCCAATGCTAGTTATATTCTGCCAGTATTGTCCACCGTTTGTTTTGCTACTGAATGGTGATGTCTTGTTTTTGCTTCGTGCTCTACATATTAAACAAAGCAACTGATAAAATCCTCTGGGTGCTGCTTTCCTGCTCTCTGAATGCTATCAACTGGTAGGAAATTGTGTGGAAATTAGTGCAATGAGGCTGGAATGGAGCTTGGTGTGTGTGTGTGTGTGTGTGTGTGTGTGTGTGTGTGTGAGAGAGAGAGAGAGAGAGAGAGAGAGAGAGAGAGAAACAGGAGGTGGCCAAGGTCTGTTCATACTATGGTCCTTTGAGAATGTGGTCAGGATCAACAACCGAATAACTGTACAATTTTGCTTTATAACAGCTGACTGCCTGCGACAAACTGCATGGTACTTGGAACAAATAACTCATTTGTCCAGTAAAAATTCCAAGTGAGCCTTTCATAAAATAGCAAGAATTAAGAGTTAGGATTTTTTCATTGTCTGATAATGAACTGGACTCTTAAATTATTTATAATAATAGTAATAACCACAAAATAATATATTTTAATAATTTAATGTTCATTAAGAAATCTAGGGCAACCATTTTAGTATCATTACCAGGGAATGCTTGCGAAATTACAGAATTATTCTACGGAATGCCTCTGCTTAATTGGTTTGATTTGTAAAACAAACTACAATAGTTAATTATCCAACCTTTGCTCCATTCAAAATAGTATGTCCCATGCTGAAACAAATGCCGGCCCTATGTACGAAGGCTGAAAATGACATTAATTAATAAATGTACAGGGCAATGCAAAACATTGCCAATTACACAGAACGGTTATTATGGTTCTGTGAGAAAATATAGATGGCACTCCAGACCGCTGTGATTATATATAATACTTTATTGGCTCATAGTTATAATATCTGAAAAAAAATGAAATTGTGATTTAAGTGAAATATTCCTCATATTCCTTTAAATGTTTATTGTATTCAGATGTTAAATCGGAGCTATACTGAAATGCATCCATTTAACAGATGCGGTCAAGGGAGACCTTTGAAACCCAGGCCTTATTTATTCTGCAAGTGCATTAAGGATCCATTAGCTGTTTTTGCAGCGTAGGGCTTTTCCCGCTTCCATTAAGGTTTTTT